>NW_026057582.1:82224039-82300567 GCF_023721935.1 Panthera uncia
AGAAGGAGAAGGAGGAGAAGGAGAAGAAGGAGAAGGAGGAGAAGGAGAAGAAAGAGAAGGAGGAGAAGGAGAAGAAGGAGAAGGAGGAGAAGGAGAAGGAGGGGAAGGGTAGAAGTCACTGAATATCAGAGCTTACGTACCTCAGGACTGGACAGCCCCGAATCTTTGTCATCTAAGTCCTTCAAAAGTTCAGTCAGCCTTTTCTTCTCTCTGTCAATCATAAGCACTGGCATTCCTGAATCCTTAGCCAACTATAGAATGTAATAATAAAAAAAAAAAGGAAATATTCAAAGCAATTCATGTTCAGGAAAATAAAAGTGGGCCCTGAGGTTTCTATGGTACAGACACACTAAGGTAAAAGTTGTGAGATTAGGCATTTTTCATTTGTGAGGTACATTCCAGCTATAAGCCGGCCCTCATGTTAGCCATTTCAACAACACTTTATTTAAAATATAAAACAATAAAACACATGGGAAGTTTGCAAACCTCTCATTATATATCAATGTAATAACTTATCTGCTGAGGTATTTGGAAGGATCTTGCCACTTCCTATGTGGCATATATCTACTGAAAGAAACTGCTTTTATTTATTTGTTTTTATCTGTGATTTTTAATTATCTTAAGCCTTATTACATAATTTACACATGTGTGCTGATGGCATATGTCCTCTACTTTAATCCTTCTAATGAGTTGGCAAAAGCACCATTAGCAATCACACATATGTGGTATTTCTACAGTTGCGTTATTGAAGGGCTGTTTAAAAGACAATCCTGAATTATAATTTAGTCTGACTGAGCGAAGAATTCGCAAGCAAAGTTCGCTACTATAGTGTGGCAGGTCACACTAAATTTTAAAAATATCTGGCCTTACAGCTCATCTATAAAATGTGAGAAGTGTTAAATATTCTTTGTTTGGTATTATACATAAGCCATATGAAAATGTGTTTAATTAAGCAAAAGGTAGCATTTTAGATGCCGTGAACTTTAATTAAATCGGCAGTTAGGACCAAAAAGATAAAGTGGACATTGCCAGCTTCACCCCTGGCCTTTTACAGGCTAACTAACACAACATTAAAACCCAGCTGAGTCTTGCTATTTGTTGGGAGAGTAAAGGGATTTCCTCAGTATTTAAATAAATATAACAAGTTATATAATTCTAAGTATTAAACCCATCTCCTACAGGTTTAGAGATGGTGGTTACCATCTCTGTGAAAAGTTGAACATTACCAATCGATTCCAACCCTATCTTTCAAAGGGGAAAACAGGGACAGCACTGCTAATTCTGGTAATTCTGAACCAGGATTACTATCCAAGTTCAAAAAGCTGATCAGATTCACTTAACCACAAGCCAATCGTACTTAAATCAGGACTGTCCAAAAGGAATAGTCTGTCAGCCATTCCTGATCCAAACTCTGGTGCCTGAGATCAATTTAAATATGGTACACATAAAAGAAGTCATGAGACATTTGTTTCTGTAATAAATAAGCAGTGGCCAATGATTACTCCTTAGTAGCTTTTTTGAGATAAACTATCAAGTCTGTCCTCTCCCTTTGTCTTCTTAAAGCCAGCGAAGATCAGTTTTCTTCCAGGGATGTACTTCTTGGGATTCTCCAACTACTCCGTCAGTGTCTCCTATCCCCAGGTGATGTCTTTATTCTTGTTGGCATCCGTGTAAGAAACTCCAGGGGACTGACTTGTCTCTCACCCAAACAGACCATGGGGATTTGTCTCATTCTTGTGCGTCCCTCCCCTTTCCATGGTATGGCACCGGGCACGCTACTGAACAAAGTTCTTCTTGCCCTTCGCAACATCATCCATCATAAAGTCACTCTTTCGTCGCACCCAAAAAGAAGTGCCCGCTTGCAAGCTGCACATCCTGCTCTCTCCTAAATGAAATTGCTTTGACATTTCAAGAGCGTCATATCAGGAATTTGAACAAAGATTCAGCGACTGTTGTTAAAAGGGGAAAAGGGAAATCTATGGGGGGGGGGGGCTGCTGTGTAAGCAAGAACCCCGGGTGTGGGGAAAACGCTACTGTTCTTGACAAATTAAATAAATCAACATAAAATGGGCCAGCACAGAGAGATCAGGTTGGAAGTTTCCTTCAGATCAGACGAACATAAAGAGAAAAACCAGAGGCCCAGAGGCCAGTCCTGGCAGTGGCACATTGACCCACAAATCTAGTCTACCTGGAAATGACGTGGCAGTTGTGGAAGAAGCATCAGACTTGAACTGGGAGGAATTATTTAACTCTCTGCTCTTATGAATAACTTTACACTCACCAATGCAGTTTTCTAGTAACCTGACTGCCTGAGTGGTTTGCCACAAGACTTCTGCCCACTGCACCTACATTTCTCACCATAAATTAATTAATCAGCATTTTGGTCAAATAGGGGAACCCCTTTTCCCTTGCTTAGTTTGCCTTGAGGACACCAAGTCAGGCTGTAGGGTCTGGAAGATCAAGGTTGAAATAATCAAGGCAAGTGACAAGTGATAGGCTTCCTGGAGGCTCAGCTGGAGGGGTCAGGGGACAGACAACCAACTGGCCTCTCCAGCTGTGCCAGGAGCATTTTCCATGCAAATTTCTAAATGCACCAGCTATAACATCAGTCTCATTACTTTCAAAAGCCAATTTTACTAATATGCAATTTAAAATCTGGGAAGCATTGTCTGACGCTATTACCTAAATAAATGTTTTTCAAATTGCAGGAACCGGATTCATTTCTGGGTAGTGAAATAAACGTATTGAGTTGCAGCTAGCATTTCTAAAAGAGGTAGAATAAGATAGGATGGAATTAAAACTAGTAAAGTTAAGTACTGGTCCATAAAATTTTTCTTTCATTTATATAGACTGTTTCAATTACATACATATGTGTCATGATCAAAAAAAAAAAAGATTTAAAGACACTGAACACAACTGTTTTTATTTTCATAACTCATTTAATCCCATATTCTGGTTTCTAAATTTCTAAGTACATACCTCAATGTTTCGTTTAATAAAATCCTGGCTGTGTTTACCCCTGAGCTTAATCTTTTCTGTATTTGAGAAAGGTTTCTTTTCTGCTCTGATCAATGACTCATTTCCTTCCACATCATAGGTAAAATCTAATATTAAAAAAAGTTCAAAATTTTTCATAATTATAATTGTCCATTATGCTACAATTTTACCTTATGCATACATTTAAAATATATAACACACATAGAAAAACTTCCAAACTCCAAATCCAGAAACCTAATATATATATGGAGATTTATTCTTATGGGTGCAAAAGATATAATACATGTACACACTCACACACATGAATATTACTCAGCCATAAAAAATAGTAAGATCTCGCCATTTACGACAACACAAATGAACGTAGAGGAATTATGCTAAGTGAAATAAGTCAGACCAAGAAAGACAAATACCATATGATTTCGCTCATATGTGGAATCTAAAAAGCAAAACAAATGGATAAACAAACAAACAAAAAGCCAAATTAGACCTATAGTATGGAGAGCAAAGTGATGGTCTCCGGCGGGGGTGGGGGGCGGGTAGGAGATGGGCAAAACAGGTGAAGGGGAGTGGCAGATACAGGTTTCCAATCATGGAATGGATGGGTCACAGGGATGAAAGGCACAGCGTAGGGAATCGAGTCAATGACATCATGATAGCGTGGCATGGTGGCCGAGGGAGCTACACTTGTGGTGAGTGTGGATTAACATATAAACCTGTCAAATCACTATGTGGTACATCTCAAACTAGCATAACATGTGTGCCACCTATATTCAGAGGAAATTAATTAATTAATACAATATATTTTATTTTAGTCTTTATATGAAACAAAACTTCCCCAAAAGACTAGAGTCATCTATCCTGTGATTCTATTAATATGCCAGCACCCTCTCTGAACAGTAAGTGTTTGTTCACACCTGTCTTTTAAGCAAGGTCTGGGCATAAGTGTCCTGGATGTTCCACATCCCATCTGCACAAAGCCTTACAGCTTATCTCACTTTGTCAGTTTTTCTCAACCTTTGAAAAGAGGCCTGAGTCACCTTCCGACCCTGGGTGCTCAAAACAAGGGTGAGGAAAATACTTGTGGACTCTTATTCCCTTTACTAAATATCTTTCTTCACTGTCGTCATGTTCAAAGCATTTAAAGCAAGATCATGTGAAAGCTTCTTTAAAGCTCTAAAAACAGTCATAGGGAAGACTTTTCTTAAGTGACAAATGGAATCTACCCTACAAATCAGGACAAATGGACACATTAAAGTCCTAGAGGGAAAAACACCCACCAGTAGCTCAACACAGAAAAGGTTTACTTAAAAGTTATCTCTGCCTTATAAGAGAGGGTACATCAATAAAAAGGACTAAGGGAGCTAGTAAGTTGGCATATTTATAGCTAATTATCAAAGATTCAACACAAATTTAATAATTAAAGAATATATTTTGATAACAATACCTAGAAAGAACCGGGAAGAGAGTAAGGTCTCTGGATTTAAATTCTTTTCAAACAAAAATAAATTTGGGTAAGAAAAAAGTTTCACTCAAATTTAAGTTACAAGTGTCTAGGCAAATAAATCTGGGCTTTAGAATTGGGATTTCATTTCTTTAATCAATGTTTCTTAATCAACTACCAATAGTTAAAGTACGAGTTACTTTTTTGGTGCATGGCCTCCTTAGATACAAAACAGAACTTTTCCCCATATTACAACTTGTACATAGCCTTTTGAGCTGAAATATATAGTCTATTCATTCCGTCAAAATTTCATATACTCTTAAAAATACAATATTAAGATAACATATTAAATGCATCCACATCTACATTTATAATGATTTCTTTAAAATACACTTTCAATAAACTATAGTAAAAACATTGGACTGTCTGGTCAGAACTGTCTCACTAGAAATGTCCTCTTCTCCCCATCCTGATGGTGATCAACAGGAACAGAAGTTTCCATGTTTCTACAGTAACCCAAACCCTTGCTCGGTTTGATGAGTTGGTTGGACCAGTGATAAGCATTTAACCCAAGCTGGATCAGTTGGTATCTTCTCTGCAATTCTGGCATTGAGTTTCCCTCTCAATGACTAACCACAGAATATGCTTTTGGGAATCAAAAAAGCTGTCTACCTCCAGGATTGTTTCCATAAATTTTCTTTTTTGCTTAAGTTAGTTTTCCATTACTTGCAGCCAGCTTTTCTTTAACTCTTTATCATATAAAATTTTAAATATCCAAAAGTAGAATGAATGCTATGATAAACCCTCAACAACTAACTTCAACAATGATTAATGCATGACCAATCTTGTTTCATCTTGATTCATTCAGTCACTTTCACCTGCCTCTGGATTAAATCAGATCAAATCATTTCATTTGTGAATATTTCTATATATAGCTATATTTCTTGTGACAATATGCAAAGTCACACAAATTATAACATACCTTGATTGACATTCTGTTTACGGTTTTCATATTCTTCTGGAGGGACTTGAGTGTGAAACACTGAGAAAAAGGTGTCTTCATGCTCGTAGCAAGAAGGATCTGTTGATTTAAAAACTCACTTGTTCAATACACAAAATAAGTGGGAAAGTGTCTAAATTAACAACTGTTTAAAAGTAAGATCTAGTATTCTCTGCAATATTCCTCAATCCCCTCCACATATACATTTCTTAAAATGTCACTTCCAAGTAGAAATTATATTTGTACACTTTAGCCATTGAAATGAACAGGAGAAAATCCAGATATCAAAAAGCATCTGGATATCAAAATCCAGAGTCAAAAAGCATTTCCCTAGAACTTCTGTGCAAATAAGATGTACAAGTGTGTGCTAAAATATCGCTTTAACTCCCTGGAATTAATGTATCCAAATCCCAACATTCGTAATATAGAGAATATGCACAGAGTAACTTTGTATTTTTCCTTTTGTTTTAGGTCCCCAAAGTAAAGATTTCAGATATAGGGTTAGTCATCAAGATAAAAGCATTGTGTTAGGAATGCAAGCTGGTACAGCCACTCTGGAAAACAGTACGAAGTTTCCTCAAAAAACTAAAAGATAGAACTACTCTTCAACCCAGCAACTGCACTGCTAGGCATTTATCCAAGGGATACAGGTGTGCTGTTCCGAAGGGACACATGCACCCCAATGTTTATAGCAGCACTATCAACAATAGCCAAAGTATGGAAAGAGCCCAAATGTCCATCCATCGATGGATGAATGGATAAAGAAGATGTGGTATACAATGGAGTATTACTCGGCAATCAAAAAGAATGAAATCTTGCCATTTGCAACTACGTGGATGGAACCTGAAAGTATTATGCTAAGTGAAATTAGTCAGTCAGAGAAAGACAAATATCATATGACTTCACTCATATGAGGACTTCAAGAGACAAAACAGATGAACATAAGGGAAGGGAAACAAAAATCATATAAAAACAGGGAGGGGGACAAAACAGAGGAGACTCATAAATATGGAGAACAAACAGAGGGTTACTGGAGAGGGTGTGGGAGGGGGGATGGGTTAAATGGGTAAGGGGCACTAAGGAATCTACTCCTGAAATCATTGTTGCACTATATACTAACTAATTTGTATGTAAATTTTAAAAATAAAAAATTAAAATAAAAAAAGAAAAGAAAAGATAAAAGCATGTGTTTGAAAGAGAAAACCAGAAGACTCTTAGCAATTAGGTTTCTTCCTTTTAGGATTTACACTCTTGGGCTTACACCCATAAAGAAATTAGGAAATTGTGTTTTTCAACTCGTTTCAATGTAATTTATTTTATTTTATCCTATTTAGCTAATTGAGACATTAAGATATTTGTAAGAAACTGCTAACATAAATAAGTATCCTATTTTTTTAAGTCTCTTTCTATGTCTTAACGTGAGAAACTGCCAGGTTGTGGCAAAGAAATATTTCTGCTTTCGAAACATGATAAATCTTAAAGATATTACAGGATCCACCACCTATCTTTAAAGCAAACTTGATTCAAGCACCTCTTTGAGATGATACAGGCAAAGGAAGTACACAGAAGATACATTCACCCTAACATACAAATATCACCAAATTCAAAACATACAACTTCTGATAGTAAAAAGAAATGTATCAATTCCAGTTCCCTAATTTGGAATTCATAATAATGTAGCATTGTTGGAATTGTCATTCCAACTTTAATCCCACACAATCTTTGAAGAGGAGTTAATCTAGCAAATCAGTGGTATAAGCCTAGAGTGGAAGAGGGATAAGCTACATTTGTGGAAAAGACAAAAAGGTTTAAAGTTCTTGTCAAGTGGTAGTATATTTACTTTTGATCCCATAATTCCTTCTTAATAGGAGTTTCACTCACTTTTACACTGAAGCATCTATAAAGATGCAAAAATATGAAATCTTGCAATACTAAAAACTATTACAGCATAGTGATATTTGGAGATTTTTAAACTAAGGCCTTTTCTGAGGCTAAAATTATCCTCGTGACTCTGTGGCTCTTTACCCATATTCTCAGCGGTATTCTGTATATTCAGTACCTCAGAGAGAAAGTAAGTACAGCCTAGAACAAAGGCCTGATAGCTCAGCTTTGAGTTTAAAAGACAACAGTTTTGGAAGTCTGGTATTCAATTGCAGAAGCTTAACTCCTCAAGAGAAAAAAACAAAAAGCATCTTCTGAATTTCCAAATTCCTCCTTTAGAAAGCTCTTCCTTACAGTAAGGAAACAACTGATTACTGTAAACGAAATGTCAGAACTAGAAAACAGCCATTGGGGGTGGGGGGTGGTGCCTGGGTGGCTGAGTCGGTTAAGTGTCGGACTCTTGATTTTGGTTCAGATCATGATCTCACGGTACATGGGATAGAACCCCAAGTCGTGCACTGACAGTTCAGAGCCTGCTTAGGATTCCCTCTCTTCCTCTCTCTCTTCTCCTCCCCTGCTCATGCATGTGTGCACTCGCTCTCTCTCCCAAAATAAATAAATAAACTTCAAAAAGAAAAGAAAAGAGCCATTGGGTAACCATCATAATAATACTAGATTCAGATAAGAATCACCAATAGATGATAAGAGCAGCAGGTGAAACTTTGAAGAATGACAGAATAGCTTCAGAGTATATCTCCACGAGAGAACTTACTCAGTAAAAAAGGAAAAATACTAACTTTACAGTGGAGAAACCTGGAAGACACCACTTCAACCAAGTGATCAAGGTTAACCTTACAGTGATGGGACAATCGACATCATGCACTTTCTGCTAGGATCCCTGGAGGACACAGTGGGATTCCTGCCCAAAATGTATAACATGAACCTAAGCTTGTGGAAATGTAAACAAACCCAGACTGGGGAACAACCTACAAAATATCAAGCCTATGGTCTTCAAAAACGCCAATGTCGTAAAACACAAAGAATGACCAAAGAGACATGACAACTAAATTCTTTTGTTACAAAGGATTTTAGCGGGACACTTGGCAAAATATGAATAAGGCCTGTAGATTGAATAATAGTATTGAATCAACATTAATTACCTGATTTGTGCATGTGTGTGTGAACACGTGTCCTCGTGTGAAGAGAGACAAATCTATACCGAGAGAGACAGAGACAGAGACAGAGGAGGATGTGGTAAAATGTTAACACTTGGAGAATCTGGATAAAGGGTCTTGAAAACTCTTTGTACTTTTCTTGAGACTTGACATCTGAAATTATATCAAAATTAAATTTAATAGGAAATTTTTAATAATTGCTCTCCTCACTAGAAACATTTATTCGGGGGGAGTTGGGGGAATCTCCCTTCAGAGATCAAGAGCCAGAGTGTGAGGGACTGAGCACATTTTAAATAAGAGCCTTACAAGCGAAAGATTGCAGGATGTGATTTTAAGTTGTTTCCTGCCTCCTAAGGAAGAAATCAAAGCCCATCCCACACGGTGCAGAAGGACCCAGAAGAGCACCGGAGGAAATGAGTTTAGAGTAGATACAAGTGACACAAGTGTGAAGCTGCTTCGTGGTACACATTCCCTTGGAGGTGGGTGAAATCCTGAAGTTGGATTGAGACACCCCCCCACACACACCCAAAGAAAACAAGGAAAGCCAGGTGCCTCGCTGCACACTTGGAACTCTGAAAGAAGACTCCACACACAGTGCTCCACATTTACACATGACAGCTGCAAAGCAGCAAAGGCAGTGTGCCACGTTTAGAGGGAGACAGGGCCTGAAATTCATTTTCTCTCTCTCTCTCTCTCTCCCTCTCTCTCTCTCTCTCTCTCTCTCTCTCTCACACACACACACACACACACACACACACACACTTCCTCATGGCTGGCCTATGGCATGGAGATCTAGAAATTCTCACTTACCCCTGTAAACTAGATGAAGCCCTCCCCCATTGCATATCATTATGCCAACCAAAAATGCACATACCCAAATGTCCCTTACAATTGAGAACTATTCTATTAGACTATCATTTCAATAAATTCAAAATATCAAAGCAATGACCATAATATTATACGTTGCCATATTAGCTTTTAAAATATAGGGCTTATAAAAAATTCTAGAGAACAAGGGAAAGGCACCATCATTTTCCACTGAACTATTAGATCAATAAGGAAACAAGAACACAATAACAATAGAGAATAGTGAGAACACCATAAAGAATGCACTTGAGAGATAAAGTTATTTTCAGAAATAAATTCATAGCAATGATGCTTTTATCATATTGTTACAGACTGAATTGTATCCCTCCAAAATCTGTAGGCTGAAGCCCTAACCCTCAATGTGACTGTACTTAACAGGGCTGTTAAGGAGGTAATAAAAGCTAACTGAAGTCACTGGATGGGGCCCTAATCTAATAGAATTTATGGCCTTCCAAGAACAGGAAAAGAAACCAGAGATAACCTTTACCACTTCCGCCACTTCTCTGGAGCACAGAGAGAAGGCCATGAGGACACAGTGAGAAGGTGGCCATCGGCAGGCTGGGAGGAGCGACCGCACCACAAAATGAATTTTCCAGTATCTTGATCTTTGACTTCTAACCTCCAGAGCTGTGAGAAAATAAGTTTCTGCTGTTTTTAAGCCACCCAACCTGTGGTATCTTTTTATGGCAGCTCTAGCAGACTAATATACAGATTTTAAGGAAAAATAAAATAAGCTTAACTAACTTGACTAAAGAAGCTAGAGAAAACAATAGCAAGGTCAAAAAAAGAAATAAGAAAGAAATGAGCTAGAATTAGCAAAGAAATTCAAAGCTGGCTCTTGAAGGTAGAAAAATCTACAAGTGTAATTTTAAAAAAAGAAAACACTAATTGTAATGAAGATGACATATTTTGATGAAAGAATAAATACGCAGATCACTGAAACAGAAGAGAGAGTTCAGAAATAGACCCACAAAAATATAGTCAATTGATCTTTAACAAAAGAGCAAAGGCAATTCAATGGAGAGAGGATGATCTCTTTAACATGGTGCTGTAATAACTAACTAGATGTCCATGTGAACAGGAAAGAAAAGAAAAGAAAAGAAAAGAAAAGAAAAGAAAAGAAAAGAAAAGAAAAGAAAAACAAAACCAAAAACAAGGGAAGGGAAGGGAAGGGAAGGGAAGGGAAGGGAAGGGAAGGCAAGGCAAGGCAAGGCAAGGCAAGGCAAGACAAGACAAGACAAGACAAGACAGAGAAGGGCACACAAGACCAGACAAGACCAGACCAGCTCTAGACATCTTACACTTTTCACAAATACTAACTCAATTGAATTACAAACCTAAATGTAAAATACACAACTACAAAACTTCTAAAAGAAAATATAGGAGAAAAAGCCATGTGATCTTGGGTTTGGGGATATGTTTTCATATATAACACCAAAAGTATGATACATGAAAGAACAAAATTGATATATTGAACTTCATTAAATTAAAAACTTCTGCTCTACCTAAGACACTGTAAAGAGAATGAAACAACTAGCCACAGGCTTAAAGAAATTATTTACAAAACACATATCCAAAATATACAAAGCACTTAAAAAGAAGAAGACAATAATCCCATTTTTTCAACTTTTTTAACAGTTATTTATTGAGAGACAGAGACAGCACGCAAGCAGGGGAGGTGCAGAAAGAGAGGGAAACACAGAATCTGAAGCGGGCTCCAGGCTCTGAGCTGTCAGCACAGAGCCCGACATGGGGCTCGAACTCATGAACCATGAGATCATGACCTGAGCCGAAGTCGACGCTTAATGGACTGAGTCACCCAGGAGCCCCACAATAATCCAATTTTTTAAATGGGCAAAATATCTGAACAGACAACTCAGTAAAGAAAATATACAAATAGCAAATAAGCATCTGGAAAGATACCATCATTTGTCATTAGGGAAATGCAAATTAAAACAACAATAAGATACTACTATCTACCTATTAGAATGGCTAACATACAAAAAACAATACCGATTGCTGCCAAGGATGCAAAGCAACAGGAACTCTCATTGTTTGCAGATAGGAATATAAAACTGTACAGCTAACTTGAAAGACAGGCAGTGTCTTTCAAAGTCAAACAGTGTTACTATATGTTTCAACAATCCTGCTCCTAGATATTTACCTAAATGGAAATTTTACGTCCACAAAAATACCTGCATACCATGTGTAAAGCAGTTTTATTCATAATCACCAAAAACTGGAAGCAATCAAGACGCCTCTCAATAGGTGAAGGTATAAACAAACTGTGGTACATCCATAAAATGAAATACTATTCAGAGACAAAGAAAGTAAGCAGCTCTCAAGCCACAAAAAGACATCAGATGAATCTTAAATGCAGAGTGCTAAGAGAAAGAACCCAATCTGAAAAGGCTACGTGCTGTATGATTCTAATTACATACCATTCTGGAAAAGGCAAACTACAGAGGCAGTGAAAAGACCAGAATGGCTAGGGGAGCAGGGGCAGGAGGGAGAGTTGAATGGGAAGTCACACCGGGGATTTTTCACAGGGGTAAAACTATTCTGCATGATAGTCTAATCCTGGTTACATGACACCGCACGTTTGACAACCTATAACTTCACAGCACAAAGAGTAAATCTTAAGGCATGAAAGTTTTCAAACTATTATTAGAATGTGAATTAGAATTAGAATTCATATTAGATGTCATAGAATCCCAGGATGGAATGTAGAATGTGACCAAACAATCTAACTATGTTACAAATCTCTGAAGCGATCTCACTGGAGGGGGCAGAGGAAAAAGGCGTTCACCTTGAGTAACTCTGGAAATGAGTGGAGTCTGCAAGCCTAAAGGCAGTAGAGATGGCACCTGAGCACTGGACTCCAGCTGATTGTTTCCTATAGGGGTACAGGGGAACAGTTTTGATATCACTACACGTATAGTAGAAGTGAGCAATGGGTGAATGAAGGGCCAATGGTGAGAGCCAGGTTTCTCCTTGTTGGGAGTGGAGATTACAGGTAACGAAGGGGAAATGGCTAGAATGATTCATGTGGTAAAATAATAAAGTCGGAGATCTCAGTATAAACTCATGTTTAGCTTAACATAGATACAGATGGTTACACATAGAAATATTTAGGGGCGCCTGGGGGGCTCAGTCGCTTAAGCGTCCAACTCTTGATTTCGGCTCAGGTCTTGATCTCATAGTCATACCACACTGGGCGTGGAGCCAGACTGGGATTCTCTCTCTTCCTTCTCTCTCTGCCCCTCCCCTGCTCATTCTCCCCCCCACCTCAAAAAAGTAGTTTATAAAAAAAGTACTATTTAAAAATAATGCAGGGGTGCCTGGGTGGCTCAGTCGGTTGGGCGTCCGACTTCCGCTCAGGTCATGATCTCGCAGTTTGTGAGTTCGAGCCCCGCATCAGGCTCTGTGCTGACAGCTCGGAGCCTGGAGCCTGCTTGGGATTCTGTGTCTCCCTCTCTCTCTCTTCCCCTCCCGCACTCACACTCTGTCTCTCTCTCCTTCAAAAATAAATAAACATTAAAAAAAATTATAAATAATGCATGCAACAGGTTAGTATACCCACAAATATTTCCTTTCTCAGAGGTTCAGAATCAGTGACTCCCCACTAGCAACAAGCACACCCAGCATCCAGATCTTGGTATCTAATATCTTTCTCCAGTCAAAGGAACCAGGGCTCCTTGAAGAGACAACTGATTCTAGGTCTCAGATACGAAATACACAAGCTGAGTCTGGTGCATCCTGTAGTGCCAGAAAGTAAGGAAGTGTTCAACAACAACAAAACAAAACCCACAGTTGTTGAAGGCACATCAAAGGGACACAGGAGTCAACTGAAAGAGCTCCCAATGGCCAAAGCTGGAAAAATTTGAGCGGCAAAATAAAGTAATATTAGATTAAAATCCAGTGTATAAAATAAATATCCACAAGTCTATATTGATATAAATAAATGATTGAATAAACAGATACATGGGAAGAAAAGACAAATCTCCCATGCAGAATAATTCAAAATAATTTATGTAAATACTCTGCCTTCAAGGAGGTGAAGCATAACTGCCCACCTCTCAAGTAAGGGCTGTGCACAGTAACTTCCTTCCAAAGAAGACAGGATGGAAAGGGGGAAAAATTGAAGAACTTCACAGTGGAGAACTCTAACAAACACCTCTTCAGCCAGGTGATCAAAGTTAACATCAACAGTGATGAGTCATGTTGACAGTTATGATGTGATGAAATGGAAATGGCATTTTAACTCTATAGTCTTCCGAGAACATACAACCCTAGTCAACCATAAGAAAAGCATGGATAAATTGCAATTTCTGGAAATTCCACATAATACTTGATCAGTACTCCTCATAACTGCCAAAGTCATCAAAAACAAGGAAAGTCAGGGGGTGCCTGGGTGACTCAGTCAATTAAGCATCCAACTCGATTTCAGCTCAGGTCATGATCTTGAGATTTGTCGGTTCAAGCCTCACAACAGGCTCTGTGCTGATGGTGCAAGACTGCTTGAGATTCTCTTTCTCTCCCTCTGTTTCTACCCCACACTCACTGGCTCACTCTCTCTCTTGCTCAAAATAAATAAATAAAACTTAAAAAAAAAAAAAACCAAGGGAAGTCTGAGAAAGGGCACAGCCAAGAGTAGCCTAGGGAGACAGGATGACTAAATGCAATGTGCTCTCCTGGATGGCCCCTGGAACAGAAGAAAAAACATTGGGTAAACACTAAAGTCTGAATAAAGTGTGGGTTTTAGTTAATAATAATGTATCAATATTGGTTCATTAATTATAACAAACGTACTGTACTCTGGTAATAATAGGGGAAACTGGCTGCACGTATATGGGAAATCGTTATACTACCATCCTAATTTCTCTGTAAATCTAAAACTGTGCTAAAATAAAAAGTTAATTTTAAAAAAGAAAACATTTTAGATTAAAAGGAGAGAAGGAAAACACAAATGAAATTAGAAATAAGAATACGGAACATAATAAACAAGGAGAATTAATCTTTTAAAATACTATACGAAATTTTTTTTAGTAAAATGTTAAATCTTGGTGAAATGGATATTTTGGAATCTCCCAGACATGGATTTATTGCCAGAATTGACTCAGAAGATGAGAAAACTGAAATATAATAGTAAATATGAAAGAAGCTAAGAAAAGAGTCGGTGAATTGCCTCCAAGAAATTATTTGAACCAGATGGTTTTTCCAGTGAAATCTTTCAAGTTTTTAGGGAACAGGTAATCCCCATGTTATATAAACTATTTCAAAGCATAGAAATAAATGAACATCCAGCCCCAATCATTTTATGAAGTGAACATAACCTAACAAAGCATAGGCACACACCTCCTAACCCCACCTCTAACATCAACCCCATAACACACATGCACATGGACACACACACACACACACACACAGAAAATCTCATTATAAATCTCATAAATACAGATGCGAAAATTCTGAATAAATTCAGCCATTGAAATCTGGTACTAAATTAAAAGAATAATCCTCTCTAACCAAGAAACACTGACCCAGAAATAAAAGACTTTCCTAGCATTTAAATACATTGATTTTTAAACATTAGTGTGTCAAGACAGAAAAATTTTATGATTGTTTAAATAGATAATAAAAGGCATTCATAAATTTCAACACTAAGTCTTCATGAAGTTATCAGAATAGGAATAATTATTGAAAAGGACACAAAAATTCATACACTTTCCAGGTGATCATAAACTAACAAGACTCAAAGCAAACAACTAAAGATAATTAGAATTGATCAGGTAATTTAATTATCACTGAGAGCCAGAAGAGATCAATGTCCCAACTCAAGCAGTCAGGCAGAAGACGGAAAATCCTTCCTTCATCCATCTTTGAGTTCTATTCAGACCTTCAACAGATCGGCTGATGCCCACCCACACTGGGAGGGTAATGTACGCAACTCAGTCTACCAGTTGAAATGCTAGTCTCTCCTGGAAACATCCTGGATGATACACCCAGAAATAATGCTTAACCCAGACATCTAGGCATCCCATGATCCAGTCAAGTTGACACATAAAATTAACCATCACAAAGACTGGATGGATGATGAAACCACTAATCCAGATAGAAGAAACATACAAAAGGAGGAACAGATTTCAACACTAGGAAGTAAGGGAGAGGGGAGAAGAAAAAGAGGAAAGCCAGAAGGAAATAACGATACCAGTAAAAATGTTACGGGTCCATGACTGGCTACCTGTGCCAGATGCTACAGAGAGGTCACATAGGATAAAAATTGGAAATATGCCACCAGGTTTAGAATCTAAGAGGACTCCTGATGAGGTAGTTTCTGTTGTGTGAAAGGAGAAAATACAGACCACCGAGGAGTTGAGAAGTAAATGGAAATTGACCAGGTAGCCCCAGTAGGTGTGGATTATTCTTTCAAGAAGTCTGACCTTTAAGGAGAGGATGGAAAGTGAGTGGTACCTGTTTGGGAGCAGGGTGAAGAACCCAGGGAGGAGGTTCTATCTGTATCTTTGGCTGGTTTGATGGCTCTTTTCTGTTTTAGGACCAGAAGATTCAAACATAGTAAAGTGAGACAGAGAAGGAGAGATAGAAGCTCTACGTGAGACACAGAATGATGGATGGATCAGGAGCCAGGGGCAGAGTGAAAGGGATGGGACATCGTTGACCTTGGCCTTGGAGAACAGCACCTTGTCTCACTCTGAGGTAAAAAATATGGGGGATGGAGTATAGTCAGAGTGCACTTTAGGGACAGAAGGAAAGAATGTGAAAGGGATTCCCACCGAGGTGATTGTTTTCTCTGGACAGTAAGCAGGCCAAAGTGAAGGACTTGCAGAAGACAGTAGGAGGTTAAACAACCAGAATAATTTGCAATAGCCACTTTGGAGAATGCAAAAGACATCAGTAGGCAATACTGAGACTGTAGCAGAGGTTAAAAGCCAAAACTCCTTAGCTATACTGGTTAACGCAAGTGATTTTCTCCCTCAATCCTCTGCAAATCAGAGCTGGAGAATTTTCTTAGAATATTCAGTGTTAACACCCACGAGCAGAAGTAGCATATACCTGTATTTCACAGAAAATCACAGAGGTATTTACCAGCCATTAGAAGCCTGATTGATTAAGATGCCACTGTTGTTGTGCTTACATGCACTTACAAATTTGGAGCTGGAAACACAAGAGGTCAGGGTAACAAAGGAAGGTAACAAAGGAAGAAGGAATGACCTCCATTAAAAACACTGATGAGGAACAATCCTATCACTGCCTCAGAGAGTACGAACTCTATCTCTATCCATCAGAGAAATTCTAAAAACTAAGGGGAAACTCCGAGTATGATAGAGTTTTGATTTTCACCAGAGTTCTCTACAAAAATGTAAAAGCGGTCCCTCAAAAATGGGGTGGAAAGACTTGTAAAATATTTCCAAGATCTCTAACAAGTGCAATATTGTCTACTTATTGTCTACTTCAAACAGTACTTAAACTTGAAGTTATTAACTCTGGATTATAGAGTCAAAATGTGGTAAAAAAAAAAATCTAATGTGGTTTTTATCTTTCTCTTGGCATCAAGGCCCCACTTGTGTTTAGTACCTATCAATAAAACTAAATATACAACTCAACAATAAGTATCTTTTCATTTGTTTTGCTGTTGGTTCTTTGTGATGTTAGCAGGAGGCTAGGATGTATTTGGTGTTTGGGGAGCTGGAAAACAGGTTGGAAATTGTCATTGTTCCACCTGCCCAAAGTCCCTCAAATTACTCTTAAATAAAAGGCTAAGCAAATGACTAGGGAGACAAGGAAGAAAGCACCCTACTCATCCTAGGGTGCCTGGGTGGCTCAGTCGGTTAAGATCTGACTTGTGATTTTAGCTCAGGTCATGATCCCATGATTGTGAGATCAAGCCCCATGTCAGGCTCTGCCCTGAATGTGGAGCCTGCTTGAGATTCTCTCTCTCTCTCTCTCTCTCTCTCTCTCTCTCTCTCTCTCTCACTGCTCCTGCCCACCAAAAGAATAATAAAAATTTTTAAAAACACTCATCCTAAGAATTTCTCCCTTTTTCCAAAGGGAAAAGAGGCAGAAAGGAGGTTTGGGTATGTTTGTAGATACGTGTTTAAAGTTCAAGTTTAAATCAGTCTGGCTCTAAAGTCCACTCTTTTAAAGTGCATATTTTAACTAGATGCTGCCACCTACTGGATAATTTACAAGGGTTTGCGCTTTCCCGGTAACAAAGAAAAACTTATGGAGGGGAACAGGGCAAAAGAATTGAATTGTTTTCATAGAAACATTTTACTTGAAAACTTACAGCTATATATAGGCTTGATCAAAATAATTATTTGTTTCAATTTTATATTTTTAATTAAGAGAGATAGCCAAAGTTCAGTGAATAACATGGGAAAGAAACTAATCTCAAAATAGAACAGATGTAGGTAGTTTTGCACCACTTTACAATACGTGGCTATGTTGTAATAGCAGGAATTTGAAACTGTAAAATCACTATGTGGTCAAATTGGACTCTTGCATTTCTCTTCATTTCTTTCATACATGCAGTGAAAATATTCTACTAATAATACCTTTCTTAAACTGAGGATTCCAAAAATTTCCTCTTCTAGAATGAAGTAATAACCATGTTATGTAAAATATGAAGAAAATGCATGTAATCGGGCTAATGATGCAGTCCAAAGTAAATATCTCCTATGGTTTTTAAGATAGTTAGAAATCAAATCGATATGTGACTGTTACACTTATGCCTAGGATGCAAAAAAAAAAAAAAAAAAAAAAAAAAAAAAAAAAAACACCAGGAAATTTCATTAAGGAATCTGCCTTCTAAAAAAGACCAGTCACCAAAAAAGCAAAAAGAATCTACTTAAATCTCAAGAGCCAGGAACACAGTAATATCATCTCTTCACTGGTGCACTAGTCCGGCGTGATCTCAAGACAGTAAGTAGCAAGAGTGAAAAGAAATAGACATTTGGTTCACCTAATAGTATCTTTTATTCCCACTTCCTTTTACATCAACCCTACTTTTGCATCTCATCTGCTCTGAGCACGATAAACACTGCCAGTACACAATAATTGACTAAGAATTCAAAATCTAAGAACTGAAACTCTAACATGATAATGTTTAAACCAGTGGTTCTCCCTGAACATAGGTTTCAGGTCCCTGGTAACTCCAGTTTTCAGCTCATAAAATCCAATTAATTTCCATGTCAGAACATTAGTACTAATCTAACATCACTGTAAATGTTTGCAGGGCCTATAGTAGTCATGTGACTCCAGAGGTTTGAGCTCTATAGGTTTAAGCCAAATGTACATGGCATGAGCTTTAAAAACGAAACATATTTGGTAGGGCACCTGGGTGGCTCAGTTGGGTAAGCGTCTCTTTGTTTCAGCTCAGGTCATGATCTCACAGCTCACAGGATCGAGCCCCACATTGGGCTCCAGGCTGACAGAGTGGAGCCTGCTTGGGATTCTCTCTCTGCCCTACCCCCTCTCACTTGGTCGCGTTCTCTCTTTCAAAATAAAACAAACTTTCAAAAAAATGAAATGTATTTGATAGTTCTGCTTTAATTCTGAAGAAAAGACAACAGGGCACCTGGGTGGCTCAGTCAGTTGTGTGTCCAACTCTTGATTCCGACTCAGGTCATGATCTCATGGTTCATGAGTTCAAGCCCCACATCAGGCTCTGCATTGACAGCACGGAGCCTGCTTGGTATTCCATCTCCCTCTCTCTCTGCCCCTCCCCTGCTTGCTCTCTATATCTCTATCAACATAAGTAAAAAAATAAACTTAAAAAAATAAAAAATGAAGAAAAGACAACTGATAACAAAGTCTTGCCCTGCAGGGCCAAAAGTTCCTTTAATAGTGTACTCTATGCCTGAAAGGTTAATGTCAAAAACCCCCCTTACTATTTTACAGTCCCTGCTCCAGAGTCAACCACAGGAGGTACATATGCCTCTTAGAAATGCCCCATCCATTAGAGAAATCAGCATTATCTCCAGCTTTCTGAAATATAGATGCTGAGATACTGTAACATCCAGTTCTTTATTTGGAAATCCATGTTCTTTATTTGGAAGTCCTGCTTCTATGAAGATACAGAATTACTGACAGACGTGAAGGAAAATATAAGAAACCGCACTTTTCAAGACAGGTTATATTCATACCATAGCCTTCAGACACTGAAGGGAGTAAAACAGCATTCTATAAATAGCCATAACTTTAGAGGTGCTTTGCAGTCTTTCTTCTTAGTGTACTCACAACTGAACAACTCTCAACGAGAAAAACAGGCTTGAGAAAAACATGTTCTTGCAAAAAAACTTCCCGAAAAAGACAATATACCTGCCCTAATAAAACGTATTATAAAGCTAAAGTAGTAAGAACAGTGCAATGCTAACATTAGAACGGATAGGAATATTATAATGGAAGAGAATAGAAATTTTGGAAACAAGCCCAATTCATGATAAAGTTAGCATTCCAAATAAATGAGGGAATGATGGATTATGCAGTAAAAGGTACTGAGGTAACCAGTGTTAAAATCAAAAACAAATAGAGAGAAACCTTAGAAATGATCTGAGCAGACAACACCAGTTTAGTCATACAAACAAAACGTAATTTAGCTTCTTTTGCAAGAGTAACTTGACCTGGATCATCTCTTGCTTAGGCCTCTAGAAATCATAAGTAAAACTTAGTGTCTTCCAAAATTGATATGAAGTAACCATTCTGCTTTATAACAAAATCCTCCTGAGACTCAGTCCATGTTTTGGCTTCAGTGTTCCCAGTTTTGCAAGCTGACTTTTTTCACGCGTGCATGATAAACTTCTAATTACTACCGTGGCGACTCTTTGATTTTATTTCTGTTATTTGTAATCTTTTGATGCTAGCTAACAAACTGGGGGTGGGGGGTGGGGTGGGGGGAACCACCAAATCAACTCTCTACCTCATATATGACAAGAAAATGAGTTCAAAGTAGACTAATATTTTAATTTTCATAAAACAATAACTGTACTAAAGGAAAACACAGATACATTTTTATGTCATCTTACACTGGAAAAGGACTTTTTAAGCGGAACAACAGTCAAGGATAAAAGAAAAGAAATGACTGGGGTGCCTGGGTGGCTCAGTCAGTTAAGCTTCCAACTTTGGCTCAGGTCTTGATCTCATGGTTCATGAGTTTGAGCCCCATGCCGGGCTCTGTGCTGACAGCTCACAGCCTGGAGCCTGCTTCGGATTCTGTGTCTCCCTCTCTCTGTGCACCTCCCCCACTCATATTCTGTCTCTCTCTCTCTCTCTCTCTCAAAAATAAATAAACATTAAAATTTTAAAAAGAAAAAAAATGACTGATTTAGCTAACTAAAAAAATATTCAGTTTGGGAGAGCAAGAAATACCACAAAACTAAAAATAAATTAGAAATAATGTTTTTTATATTTATGACTGTCAAATATTAGTATTCTTGATATGTAAAGGAGTCCTTCTAAACAATAAAAAGGAATACTTCATTTCATAAAAGAACAATTAATTCACAAAATGGCTAAAAGAATAAATACTCAACCTCCTTGATTATCACAGAGGTATAAATTGTGACTCCATTTTAAAAAAAGCTTTAAAACAACTATTAAACCCATTGTTATGGGTATACAAAAACAATTCTCAGATACAATATTTGATTTGTATTTAATACAATATTTGTCTAAATTGGTAAAACCTTTTAATAAGTCAATATGAATAAAAATCTAGGGACACCTGGGTGGCTCCGTTGGTTGAGCATCTGACTTCAGCTCGGGTCATGATCTTGCTGTCCGTGAGTTCAAGACCTGCGTCGGGCTCTGGGCTGACAGCTCGGAGCCTGGAGCCTGTTTCAGATTCTGTGTCTCCCTCTCTCTTTGCCCCTTCCCCACTCATGCTCTGTCTGTCTGTCTGTCTCTCTCTGTCAAAAATAAATAAACATTAAAAAAATTAAAAATATTTTTATATATGGATACAATTTTTAAAAGGCCCAAGCCCTTTGACTAAGTGATTTCTCTTTGAAGATGTATTATTTCCTGTAGCTATTGTCGCAGTTTAACACAAACTTGGTCACTTAAAACAACAGAAATTTATTCTCTCACAGTTCTAGAGGCCATTAGTCCAAAGTCAAGGTGTCGGTAGGGCCACACTCTCTCCAGGGGCCCTCAGTGAGATTTCATTCCTTGCCTCTCCCAGTGTCTGGTGGCTGCCATCATCACCTTGGCTGTAGGCCACACCACTCCAATCCCTGCCTCAATCTTCATGTGGCTTCTCTTCTGTGTGCCTCTTCTCCCTCTGCCTCTCTCTTATGAGGATACCTATGATGGATACCTATGAGCTCATGTAGAGCTCTCTTCCATATTCCAGGATTATGTCCTCATCTTAAGATCCTTAACTTAATCACATCTGCAATGACCCTTTTTCCAAATAAGGTAACATTCACAGCTTCTAGGAATTTGACATGGATATCTCTTGGGAGGCATTTTTTCTTTTCCAACCTAGTTGTCAACCTAATTTTTCTTTTTTTTTTTTTTTTTGCTTTTGTCCTTTTCTTTTTTTTTTTTTAAGAGAGAGTGTGAGAGTACTAGCAGGGGAGGGGGCAAAGGAAGAGAGAGAGAATCTTAAGCAGGCTCTAACTCAGCAAGAAGTGAGACTGGGGCTTGATCCCACAACCCTGGGATCATGACCTGAGCTAAAATCAAGAGGTGGACACTCAACCGACTGAGCCACCCAGGTTCCCCACAACCTAGCTTCTCAATTACCACAGAAGGTAACAAAGGAATAATTACTTAAGGATGTTATTGCAGCATTATGTATAACCGAAAAAAATTGAAAAAAAAGAAATAACCTAAATGTTTAATAGCAGAATTTTAGTTAAATAAATTATGGCACATCTATGTAGGGAATTAATATACAGTCATTAAAGATAATGCTGACACAGTATAAGGAATATAGTCAATGACATTGTAATAATGACATATCAGATCAGATGGTAGCTATACTTGTGGTGAACTCAGAATAATGTAGGGAGCACCTGAGTGGCTCTGTTGGTTAAGTGTCCGACTTTTGATTTTGGCTCAGGTCATGATCTCGTGGTTGGTGAGATCAAGCCCTGTGTCAGACGCACATCATCTGAACAAAGCAACCTGGGATTCTCTCTCTCCCTCTCCCTCTGTCCCTCCCCTGCTCATTCTCTCTCTCTCTCTCTCTCAAAATAATCTTTAAAAAAATAATAATAATAATGTATAGACATGTTGAATCGCTATGTTGTACATCTGAAATGAATGTAACATTGTATCAACTATACTCAAAATTTATTTTTTATTTTTCTTAATGTTTATTTACTTATTTTGAGAGACAGAAAGCATGAGAAGGGGAGGGGCAGAGATAGAGGTAAAGAGAGAATCCCAATCAGGCCTCGTGCTGTCAGCACAGAGCCCAACACGGGGCTGGATCTCACTAACCATGACATCATGACCGGAGTTGAAATCAAGAATCAGACGCTCAACTGACTGAGCCACCCAGGCTCCCCGACTCAAATTTTTTTTTAAATGCTGATGCAAATCATTCCAGTTATCTATTGTTACATGAAAAAAAATCACCCAAAATTTAGGGTCATACAGTAATAATTATTGCAGGCAAGATCAACTAACGGATACTAACATTAATGGACAACAGTTTGAGGAAAGATATTTGCATAAAGTATCTCGCCCATGATATTTATTAATTATAAAAGGAAAATTAGTAACTTTACAATAGAGAAACATGGCAGACACTACCTTAACCAAGTTTTCAAGGTTACTATCACCAGTAACATCAGAACTTAACCTTAGGTACCCTGAGCGTGACTGATCGAGAGCCCATAACTTCTGGGGTATTCTTGCCAAAAATGCATTAACTCTATCTAATCAAGGGAAAACATCAGACAAACTGAAACTGAAGGATATTTTAAAAAATAGCTGACCGGTACTCTCCAAATGCATCAAGACCATGAGAGACAGGGAAAGATCGAGGAACTATCACAAATTAGAATAACTAAGAAAGAGACTTAGAAAGAGAGAAACTAAGAAAGAAAAGAGACTAAGAAGAGACTAAGAAAACAGACAACCAAGTGCAAAAGGGGATCCTGGGTTGGATACTAGAAAATAAAAAGGAAAAACCGGTGAAATTTTAAGAGGGTCTGTAGTTTAATAGAATTATACGAATGTTAACTTCTTAATGTTGATCACTGTAAAGTCAACCCTTGAACAACATGGGGGTGAGGGGTGCCAAATCCCCATGTAGTTGAAAATCCATGCATAACTTTTGACTTCCCAAAGACTCTACTAATGGCCTACTGAGGTTTTTTTGTTTGTTTAAATATTTATTTATTTTTGAGAGAGAGAGAGAGACAGAGCATAAGCAGAGAGACACAAGAAGACACAGAATCTGAAGCAGGCTCCAGGCTCTGAGCCATTAGCACAGAGCCCAATGTGGGGCTTGAACTCACGAGCCATGAGATCATGACCTGAACCAAAGTCGGACACTTAACAGTCTGAGCCACCCAGGCGCCCCATAATGGCCTACTGTTAACCAGAAGCCTTACCAATAAAGTAAACAGTCGATTAACATACACTTTGTATGTTAAACGTATTATATCTTGTATTCTTAAATAGAGTAAGCTAGAGAAAAGAAAATGTTATTAAGAAAATCGTAAGAGGGGCGCCTGGGTGGCTCAGTCGGTTAAGTAACCAACTTCAGCTCAGGTCATGATCTCACGGTTCATGGGTTCCAGTCCCGCATTGGGCTCTGTGCTGACAACTCAGAGCCTGAAGCCTGCTTTGAACTCTGTTTCTCCCTCTCTCTCTGCCCCTCTCCTGCTCACACCCTGTGTCCCACCCTCTCTCTCAAAAATAGACATTAAAAGCACGTTTTTTAAAGAAAAGAAAATTATAAGAGACAATGCATTTATAGTACTGTGCTGTAAAGAGTCCACATATAAATGGACCCATGAAGTTCAAACCCATGTTTCTCAAAGGCCAACTGTACTATGGTTACACAAGATACTAACATCAGGGGAGGCTGGGTAAAGAGCAAACAGGAACTCTATGTACTATTTTGAAATTTTTCTGTAAGTTTAACATTATTCCACAACAAAAAGTGAAAAGAAAAAGAAAAAAACAAAAACAAAAAAACTTAGTGGCACAAAACAGTGACCATTTTATTATGCTTATGATTCTGTGGGTCAGTAATATGAGGGACACACCAGGAATGATATGCCCCTGCTCCACCATGAAGGAGGCCTCAGCTGGGGGGCTGCACTGGGCTGGAGATGTCTGTGGCAGCTCACCTGAGACCGTGTGTCTGGCCTTGGCTATCCTCTACATGACATTTGTTAGGAATGCAATGGCCAAGGTGGCTCCTTCTTTCACATCTCTGGTGCCGGCACTGAGATGCTGACCAGTCAGTGTATTAGTTTCCAGGGGCCGCTGTAACAAGTAACTGTGGAATGGATGGCTGAAAACAATAGCAATTTATTCTCTCCCAGTTCTAGAAGCTAGACATCTGGAATGATGATGTCCGCGAGGCCGTGCCCCTCTGAAATCTCTAGGGAAGAATCCTTCCTTGCTTCTTCCCAGCTTCTGGTGGCTCCCAACGACCCCTGCCATTCCTTGGCTTGTAACTACGTCATTCTAAGCTCTGCCTTTATCTTCACATCACCTTCCTCTTAACCACGTCATTGTGTCTCTGTGTCTTCTTTTCTTACAAGAACACCAAACTTCAGCTTTAGGGCCCACCTAATCCAGTAAGATCTCATCTTAACTAATCACATCTGTAAAGATTCTATTTCCTTTTGTTTGTTTGTTTATCTATTTATTTTTGAGAGACAGAGAGAGAGAGAGAGAGAGAGAGAGCGAGCACGAGTGGGGGAGGGGCAGAGAGAGAGAGAATCCCAAGCAGGCTCCTGTCAGCGCAGAGCCTGACATGGGGCTCAATCTCAGGAACCATGAGACCATGACCTAAACTGAAATTAAGAGTCAGATGCTTAACCAACGGAGCCACCCAGGCACCCCTGCAAAGATTCTATTTCTAAATAAGGTCACATACTGAGGCTCCAGGTAGACGTGACTTCTGGTGGAACACTACTGAACTCACTGTAGGTCAGAACTGGCCAGTATCACATCCTCTGGGTAGCCTTCATATGGCTTGTTTGGAATTTCTCACAGCATGGCAGCTTCAGGGTAGTCTGACTCCTTACAGGATGGCTGGCTTTCCTCTGAGTGGGCCTTCTAAAAAGAGAAGCCGAAACTGCCAGTCCTTTAACGGCAAGGGCTGGAACGGGTGGTGTAGGATTACTTCTGCTGTAATCTTTCAGTCAACGTAGTCCTAGCCCAGCCCAGACTGAAAATACAGGAAGAAAGAGACCCCATCCCTATCAAGGACTGGAATGAACATCATAGAGGGAAGGAACTATGGCAAACATCTTGGAAACAAACTATCACACAGTTCTGTCCTTACTGACAGCTAAGGGTGCCCATGAGATAAAAATTAGTAGGAAACAGATTACAAAACACCATACATATAATTTGATCTCATTTTTATTTTTAAAATATATATAGATATCTGCATGGAAAATGTCTCAAAAGATAAAGAGTAAACAAAAATATTAATAATGATTATCTCTGCAAGTTAAGAATTAAGGTGATTTTTTTTCTTCCAGTTTATCAATATTTTCTAATACATATTATGCATGTATTATTTCTATAACCAAATAGAAGAAGTAGAAAGTAAATGATCTATTATTTTAATAGGCAAATCATTTTGGGGTTTTTTTTTAATGCCTTTTATTTTTGAGAGAGAGAGCATGAGTTGGGGAGGGAATGAGAGGGGAAACAGAGGATCCAAAGCAGGCTCTGTGCTGACAGCAGTGAGCCCCATGTGGGGCTCGAACTCATGAACCTTCCTGAGCCAAAGTCAGACACTCAATCAACTGAGTCACCCAGGTGCCCTTAGTTTTTGGTGTTTCAATTAGGATATATAAATGGTAAATTTCAACAAAGCCAATCTAGATATACATCTGTCTAGGAGAAACTCAGATTCATTTTTTTTTTTTTAAGTCCTTAGTCATAGAAAAGACAACCCAGATAGGGCACCCACTTCCTGGACAGAAACATTTGGTGCATTCTAAATCCAAATCCCCTGGGCCCAAGCAGCTTTTGAGCTCTCACCGCTGGATCCAGAAAGAAACAAACCTCAAGGAATTTCATTCACATCAAAACTCATGCTAACCAGCAGCAATAGTCTGAGTCAGGTTGTTGAGGCTCTGCAATGTTAGACACTCACTTTGCAAAAGACAAATGGATCCCAGGAGTCTCAGAGAAATCAGGGGCCCCTGCTTAGAGTCAGTTTCACCCCCCAACAGTATTGGATAACCACTTACGTGATGCACGCTAAAGGATTTCCAAAGCGTCCTGCCAAAAACCTAGCAACCACTTCCCAATCCCCCAAATTTTCACCACTGTATAAGGAAGTTAAAGGCTACATGACTCTATCACACTTCTTTGGGTGAAGAAGGAGGAAGAGAAGATAAAGGAGGAGGAGAAAGAGGAGGAGGAAAGGAAGAATGATAAATATACATACACACAGATGGCAAATTAGAAACATGCATAATGATTTGGCTGGTCTCAAAAACAAGACTGGAAGAGAACAGGAAATAGGACGGATTTTTATGAAAGGGATGTCAGAAGCCTGAGTGACACATCGTGGGAGGATTCTAGGCAGTTAGGAGACTGCATAGACTGGGTGTCTAGAGGCCTCTTAGAGGCACAGGAAGTAAAGGCAAAGACATATTGTGTCTTTCCCAATTTTTCACTGCCCTGTCCCCCTCACTCTTGAACAGGTACAAACCCGAAAAGCCTCTGAAACTTACCAATGCTCAGGAAAGTTCCATATAATCCTACCTAATGTGATCATTTCCCATAGAGAAGAGTTAAACTCACAAAGAAAAAGAAAGAATAACTTAACTGGGATTTTTACTTTAATTCAAATATTCTATGACTCTGAGATTTAAAAAAAAAAAAGATAAATTTTACTCACCGACAGTTTCTTCTGATGCAGCAGTCAAAGCTAGAAACTTTTTTGTATTTTCCATCTCCTCATTACTTTGCAAAGCTTCACTAGTTTTTGCAGACTAATAAAAGAGAAACAAGGAAAAGAAGGCAACTACACTTTTCGATATTTTGCACAGTTTCAACATGGATTACAAATTGTGTCATTTGTAATTCCACAATTGACCTGAACAAAAAGGGACAGGTCATTTTTATCTCTTTAAATAGGAAATCTATTAATATCCCTGTTCGCACAAATTCTAGCAATGAATAGTCCCAAACAGAGTTGTAATATATGTCTATCATTATATAATCATTATCTCACTTAAATCTTCTTCAGCTTCTGTTTGATATTTCCATAACTAATGAGTAGCCTAAAGGTCCATCATTAAATTATAGTTTCAGACATTTCAGGATTGATACTATATTTTATTATGGGTCCAATTATTATTCCTGTTTCCAAACAAGTAAAACTTTGCTTTGAGATTCAACAGGAATAAGTGATAGGCTAACTTTTTATGACAAATTTATACAAATCGTTTCTCTAGTTTAAATCACTGCATTGTGTATGGTGCTTTCTACTCCATGGTCTTCCTGGGAATCTTGTAAAAATGTATTCTTCGTCACTTCATTATTAATGCAGAGCATCATCTAGGAAATGTCCTTGAAGTCAGTCGACTGAGGAAGGAAGAATTTATCACAAACAACTCATCTGTTATTACAGTGCTCCTTACCTAAAAGTGCTCTCCTTTACGGGACAAAGTTCAAATATGAACCAATGGCTAAACGTCAAGTCAGAGCAAATATATGGTCAACTTCCACCCCTCAATACTACAGAGAATAAAGGTCCAAGAAGGCCAAGGAAAGTTAATCGAGCACTAGAGATGTACTGAGACAGAAGCAAATAGAGCATGGTCACAGACCACAAGCACTTTACAGCTTCTAAGAGATCTTGACCAGCATGTGAAACAGTGAACACCCCACTTCTTGGTCACAAAAGTTTACTTAAAAAATAATGGCGACCAGGGGGTTAAATTTGTGTATATTTATGTGTTTATCTCCAAACCGTAAGCTTGCTGAAGAAGCAGCAAACAGACTTGATGAAAGTAGGGACCACATCACTTTCTGCTCCAGAAACGGAGGAACCCCAGCCTGACACTGGTAAGAGAGGTCTGCTGTGCTGCCCATGGAAAACAAACATGGCAGTGTGGTGCCTGAAATCTGGAATTCTGCAAAGTTACCTTGTCTAGTTCCAGAAAATGATCTCCCTCACCTCCCCACCCCCACACACATACATATACACACCACCATCCTACTTCTACAAAATAAATCAATAAAGGCAGACCACACTAATACTACCACAGTCCATGCTTTTCTTACTCATCTTAGAGGAAATTATTTCTTCCACATCAGCAATGGTGAGACAACTCTTACCTTAAGTTCTTCCCACAGCTTTATTCTCAGGTCTAGACCTTGCTTCTTAATTTCTTTTTCTCTGTATTGTTTCTTCACCAATATTTTATCAAGCCTCTTCATCTTGTGAATAGCATCTTGAAGTTGAGAATCTAATTCTTTTAATTCAGGTTCATCTATATTGTGTTGAAAGTAGGAATGAGCTTGAAGTTTAGTACAACCAGAAAGTTTCGTTTTGTTTTTACTGTTTGTTCTTTCATTCAACAAATGTTTACGGCTGGTGAGAATAACTGACATATTTTACAAGGTGCTTTCACACATATTTTTTCATATGATTATCGAACAACCTATGAAACATAATTATCTAACAACCCGGTTTTACAGCTGAAATAACTGTCTTTTCTTTTTTTTCCTTTTTGAAAATTTTTTTGAGTATAGTTGACACACAATGCTACAGTTTCAGGTGTATAACACAGTGATTCAACAACTCTGTAACAGGCTATGCTCACCACAAGTATAACTACCGTCTGTCACCATACAATGCTGTTACAGTGTCATTGACTATACTCCATATGCTGTGCCCTTTATCCCCATGACTTAATAATTTCATAATTGGAAGCCTGTATCTCCCACTCCCCTTCACCCATTTTGCCCATTCCCTAACCCCCGGTTTCTGACAACCATCACTTTGTTCTCTGTATTTACAGGTCTCATTCTGCTTTTTTGTTTGTTTGTTTGTTTATTCATTTTTGGTTTTGGGGATTGCACATATAAGTGAAATCATATGGTATTTGTCTTTCTCAGTCTGACTTGTTTCAATTAGCATAATACCCTCTAGGTCCATCCATATTGTCACAAATGATAAGATCTCATCATTTTATGGCTGCCTTATGTTCCTCTGTGTGTGTGTGCGTGCGTGTGTGTGTGTGTAAGAGAGAGAAAGAGAGAGAGAGAGAGAGAGAGAGAGAGAGAATGTATACCACATCTTCTTTATCCATTTATCTATTGATGGACACTTGACTTGTTTCCATATCTTGGCTATTGTAAATAACACTACAATAAATATAGGGGTGTATATATCTTTTCAAATTAACATTTTCATTTTCTTTGGGTAAATACCCAGTACTAGAATTCCCGGATCATATCATATCATATTTCTATTTTTAATTTTCTAAGAAAATCCTCCATACTGTTTTCTACAGTAGCTGTACCAATTTATGTTCACACCAACAGTACACAAGGGTTCCTTTTTCTCCACATCCCCGCCAACACTTGGAAATAACTCTGTTCTTTCAAATAGCTAATAAATTATGGTATTGAACTCATAGGTGGGTCTTATCTCATTTTCAATCCCAAAATATTTCTCCTTCATTCTGGTATACCTTCTATATTCATAAGTAAGGAATAAGGAATAAGACAAAGACCCTATCCTAAAACTGCTTCAGACTAAAAGAGAAGGCATGTAGCTATTTGTGAAATCGATGCAGTAAAATGTAACATGTCAAGAAATGAAATGATTCCAACACAGAGAAACAAATTCAGAAAAGTACTCTATGTAACTAGACAGCTTTTATCTATGCCCCTCCCATTTGTTCTATTTTTTTTTTTTTTTTGAAGTACCTAAAAATGGATAATTGGTAGTAACTTATTTAAAGCTAAGGGCTCTTTAGAACTTTTTTCACTCAAGTTTTAACTTATGATTAATGATAATGTTAATAATAGCAGCTAACATTTATAGAATTATCTGATATGCTCAGTGTTAAGGGCTTTATTTACAGGAATTGTGTCATTTAATCCTCATCATAATCCTGTCAGGTAGTATAGTTATTGTCCCATTTTACAAATTAGTAAACTGAGAATAATTTGTAATTGAGTTACATACACATCCAAGATGATATAAATAGTAAATGGCAGGGCCAGTTTCCACCCAGATCTGTCTGATTTGAGCGTCAAAACTCTTCACCACCAGGTAATATGTCCTCTGTGAAGTCTGATGAAAGATGTTAATCTGGCAATGAGCATAAATGCTCAAATACTAAAGTCTCAGCCACTCCAGTTTAGGAAGCGGCATATTATGCCAAGAAAGACCAAATTTTGCAACTTTTTAAAATCCAAAGAGTCCAGTGTGTTTCCCTATAATGTACATCACTTCCTCTTCAAGGAAAAGGGGATATTTTTAGAAGGGAACTAGCTTGTCCAAAAAGAATACTGATCTTATTGATAAGGAGGCTCTACAGATCTTGTTGCTTACATATTTCAAATGCAACAGCCTTTAGTTATAATTCCCAAATGCCAATCCTTGCACTCCATATACAGAGGTGGTCCATACAGCAGACATCTGGAAGTAACTCATGCAGTTCCAAAACAGTATAAATAAGTTCAGTGTAAACTGGGCCAATAGCTAATCGCAACTATAATGCCTCATTTCCTGATAACTATAATCCTGAGTCACCAGGCCCAATTTTGAGAGCAAAACTCAGCCTAAATATACTCTTAAGTCACCATTTCTCAAAGTTTATGATCTCAGCTTCCCTTTACAACCTTAAACATTATTGAGAACCCAAAGTAGCTTTTATGTTATATCTATTGATAATTACTGTATCGGAAATCAAAACTGAAAAATATATATTTATTTATTCATTTTAAAATAATAAACATGTTATTAGTAATTACATGCTAACATAAATAAAACATTTTTTATGACAAATAAGTATAGATTCCAAAAAAATTAAGAAGGGCATTGTTTTAAATTTTTAATATCTAGCTAAACAGAAAACAGTTGGATTCTTATATCTGCTTGTATAATCTATTGCAATCTCTTGTTTCAGTTAGAATGTATGAAGAAAATCAGGCCTCATACAAATATGTATTTGGAAAGGGGAGGAGAAATTTAATAATCTTCTCAGATAATTGTGGATATTCTTCTTCGATACTACATCAAAACTCGACAAGGGGTAGTTTCTTAAAGAGTGGTTGTAATGTGAAATACGTAACTCTATCAGTGAGCTTTTTGTATTTGTTCCATTAAAATCCATGCATCTATCATTTGTGCTGAATGGATCTTTTACCCTTCATTGGTCATTTGGAAAATAGTGGTTCACTGACTTACGCAGACCTTCAAAATGTTAACACGTTTCAGGATACAGTATTTTTAAAAAACCACATTTGTTCATACTGCCATCAAATTTTATCGGAAGAGTCTAAGTCTTGGAAAGCTGTCAATCTCACAGTGGCATACACAAGTTTTCCAAAATTCTAATTTTCACTTGAAAGTCCAAATTTTATCACTGATGAAAGATACTGTCAATTATCTTCCTTGAAATGACACGCTCACTTCATCTTCAAAAAAAAAAAAAAATGACTTCCAAATACCCAAGTCTGAATGATACTAGTTGGTCCATCAGTCATTCTTTCACGTAAGAATGATGCTCCGTTAAAAAGCGGCCAGTTCGGTTCTCGACTTAAACTATCATACGAGTACTGTTCCTCAACACAAACTTCCCATTTTGGTGTAGAGCAGAGTTGCTATATACATACCTCCCATTTTACCTCACAGGCAATTAAACAGATGTGTATTTCAAGTCCAGGTTTCAGAGATTAACGATTTCTACTGCTCCACCAAAGATGTTCTTGAGTGACACAGGCTATTTCTTTTCCCTCCCAGTGGCTGGTCACGAAGAACACAATGACCGACCAGTACAATGTGATACGCTGCCTGGATTCGTGATAACACAGGAGCAATTTTACTCACCGTCGCTTTTGTGCCATCACCGCAAATGTCCGTGTAGTGGGCGGAAAGGCAGGTATCACTATTTCAGTATTACGATGAATTATATTACTGATATATCAATATTATGACGAAAGAAGTTTTTACTTTGCAAAATTCCTAGAAGGGGCTCAGCAATCCCCCAGGGCTCTGCACACCACATTTGGAGACATGCTCTCCACTCTGACCAGTATTAATTTAATAACCAGGGTGGGAAAAAAGGAGTCTTTTAAAATCCAAAAGTTACTAAGATCAAATGGGATTATCCTGAAAAAGGCATTTAGAAATTACGGGATACATTTTATTGTATCATTGAGACATCAAAAATATCAATAAATCCTGTCATAAGTGGCAGAAATACTTCCTACTTGATTAACGTGAAATGACCCACAGTAACAATTTCATTAAATGAAAATTTTATTATTTTTCTACGTGTTTTTAAAGACTCAGTACTATTCTAAACAAAAGCTGGTGCTCACAATGGTATACCTCTTTTTTTCACTAGTATTTCTTTAGCTGATAAAAAACAGATGTAACTCTAATATTTTAACTATAATGTCTGTAATTATCATTAGCCTATCACCTGGTGAGTATCCTACCTGCACATCCAGGGATTATCTGATGTTGAACCAAGTTCAGATCTTCATCTGACCCTTCTTCAGCCAATTTTGTTTTCTCAGAATCATTTTCTCCTTTATCATCATTATTGTTTCCATTTTCCTCTGCATTACTCCTCTCAGAGTGGCCCTTTATACCAGAGTTCAACTTGATTGCAGTATCAACCTAAACATTATTTCCAAAGAAATAATTTTCATAAATAGGTAAGGTTTTAAAACCTTAACATTTGTAGACTATTTTGACACTAACGTAAATACATGTGAGGACATACACACATACATACGCTAGTGTTAAACTATTCTAGAAATAGAACTTTTAATTAACTGTAAGTTAATTACGCAAATATAATAACATTTGCACCAAAAAGACATGCCCCATTCTCCGGCAAATTCCAGCGATAATGGAGGAGGGTCAGGAATCCGTCCCAGAACCCCTCTCGGCCAGCTCTGGACATGAGGCATGATGGTCCCTGCTTCTGGAGCTTACACTCAGATGGAAAGTCAAAGGTCTAGAGCTGTGCTCCCATACAATGACCACCAGCCACATGTGGCTATTGAAGAGTTGGAAAGCAAAGAGTCCGAATCGAGATGTGTTTCTAATGATATTCTTCAAGTCAGAACCATGTGCTTTGGTAATTATTTTTATGTTATTCACAATTTTTCTGTCATTTTGGTTTCTCTTTCCATTTCAGCAATGCTCATTTTGAAAACACCAGTTTGGCACAGCTGTGTTTTCCTGAAAGAGAGCAAGAAAAGACATCCACGGCTGCATCAGGAAAAAGCAGGGATCGTAGTGCCCTGACAGCCATGAGCGGCAGTGAGAGTTACATTAGAAGTGAACATAGTCCAAGAGAGAGGCAAAACCTCAGAGAGATTCAGCCCTTCTGGAAGGAATGCATTTCCCCTCCCAATGGAGGAAACCTCTGCTCCAGGCCATCAGGGCTCGGCCCTTGGAGGGTGGTCAACTCTCGGCCACTGGAATCTGTGTCCCCTTCTGAATCTTCAGGGCAGAAGGTGGATCGTGTGGAGAATTAAACTGCCAGGGATACAAGACTGCACGCGAGCATCTCTGTTTACCTAGACTAGAACATAAGTCCCAGCGGAACTGAGCTGAGTCAGTGGTATAATGACCAGAGCCAACATTTACTGAGGAATTCCTACTGGCCAGGGCCTGTGCTAAGTACTTTATACACACGGCCTCATTCACTCCTCAATGACACTATGGTATAAGCATTACTAGATCCAGCATAGAATGAAACTAGCTGAGGCTCAATTTATAAATAAGCAAAACAATGCCTCCTCTATGTGATCTGGGAGGTGTTAAAGAGGGTTCCCTGTTCAAAAACATACTATGTGAAAGGCCAGGTTAAAGCCTTAAATTCCATAATAACCAGTAAATCCTTAAGGCTATATAGTTCTGTGAAAATCTTGAAATTGCTAGAAGAGATCACATGAGCCCTGATGCTTATTTATATCTTGGCATAAATGAACTTGGCTGACTTTTCCCTGAGAACGGTTCTTATATAGGGAAATATAGAATATATAACACATAACTAGATATTAGCAATATACTTGGATGGCACACTTCAGGACACAAAAAGACTCTCACATATATCATCCCACATGATTCTCTTAGAATGAGCAGGAAGCAATGAAGTAAAAAGACAAAACTGGAGAACAAATGGCAATCTTGGCCCATTTTACAATTTTACCCAAATTCCCCCACTTCATTAGCACCAACCATCTTTAGTTTATTTGAAAATAAACTAAAAAGAGCTTCCGGAAATTAAAAAGATATCATTAAATTTAAAAATCCAGTGGATCAAACAATAGATGTGACACAGCGTACGAAAGGATTCAAAAAATTTTAAATTATATGTTAAAAATTCCCCCAGGATGAAGCACAGCAAAATAAATGAATAGAAAATATTTTAAAAAAAAAAAAGATGAGAGACATAAAGATAGAAGGGAAAGTTTCAAAAAGACACTTAATGTGACTTTCAGGATGATGAAATAGAAAAAACAGTGGGCAATACTAGAAACTTTTGAAAAAAACAATGGTTGAATATTTTTCAAAATAAACAGAACACACAAATCCTCAGAGTGAAGAAGGACTAGTCTCCAGAAGTATAAAATAAACAAACCCATACACCGGTGAGTAATAGTAGATACTGAACACAAAGAGAAAAAAAAAATTAAAGCAACCAGAGAAAAGTATCTAAATGAGACAGCCCACAGTGTAATGAATATCGGATTTCCAAAAGCCTTCTCACTGACAACAAGAGAGGCCAAAATCACCTAAATGTAAAGCATAAAACTATAACACTTTCAGAAGAAAACATAGGAAAAAAATCTCTGGAACCGTGGGTTAGACAAAGAGCTCTTGGATACAACCAAAAAACAAAAACAAAAGCAAACAAAAACAAAAAACGAGTCTCAAAACAATGTTGACAAAGTGCACTTAACAACATTTAAAATGTTTGCTTTTCAAAACACATGGTTAAAAGAATGAAAAGTCAAGCTACAGACGAGGAAAAAATATTTGCAAATCACGTATCTAAGAAAAGACTCTATCTCAAATATGTAAAGAACTCTCAAAAGTTAACAATAAGAAAGACAAGTCTAAAAGGCAAAAAAATAAAAAATACAATACCTTTTCCAAAAAAGATACGTGGGTTACAAATAAGCACATGAAAGCTCATTTATCATTATTAGTCACCAGGAAGATGGGAGTTAAAACCACAATGAGATACTACCATATGCCTATTAGAATAGCTTTTTTAAAAAACTAACAATATCAACTTCTGTGAAGATCCAGAGCAGCTGGAATGCTCCTATATTTCTCATGGGAATAGAAAACAATTTTGCAATTTCTTATAGTGAAACATATACCTACCATACAACCCAGAAATCCAACACCCAGGCATTTACCCAAGAGAAATAAAAACCTACTCTCCCATAGGAAAAAAAAAAAAAAATTCAGATACACCTGGATGGTTCAGTTGGTTAGACGTCCGACTTCAGCACAGGTCATGATCTCATGGTTCCTGAGTTTGAGGCCAGTGTGGGGCTCTGTGCTGACAACTCAGAGCCTGGAGCCTGCTTCGAATTCTGTGTCTCCCTCTCTCGCTGCCCCTCCCCCATTGTCTGTCTGTCTCTCTCTCTCTCTCTCAAAAATAAATAAACATTTAAAAAGTTTTTAAATAAAAAAAATTCAGTATACAAATATTAATAGCAGCTTTATTCATAATCACCAGAACTTGCAAACAACCCAAATGTTGCTCAACATGTGAATGTGTAAACCAACTGTGGTATATCCACACAATGGAACACTAATCGTCAATAAAAAAGGAGTGAACAATTGATATATGTAACAATAGAGGAGTCTCAAATGCATTGTGCCAATAAACAAAAGCCAGACTCAAAAGCTGCATACTTTTTAATTCCATTCATATGATTTTCTGGAAAAGGAAAAACAATAGGTATAAAGAACAGATCCGGGGTTTCCAAGATTAAGAGTAAGGGAGATTGAGTAGAGGCAAAGAGGTAGGTAGCATGAAGGAATTTTTGAGGGGTGATGGAACTGCCCTATATCTTGATTGTGATGGTATCACTCTACACATTTGCCAAACTCAGAACTATACACTGAAAAAGAATAAATTTTACAGTGTATAAAAATTTTAAATTAGAAACAAAAGTCAATGAGATACAATGTTAATAGTTAAGATTTAATATTGCAAAGTCACAAACTGTCTCCAAATTCATCTATAAATTCAAAGTAATTTCAGTCAAAAGTCCAAGAGTAATTTTTGCAAGGCCTGAAAAACCAATCTAAAATACAAAAAGAACAAAAAGGCCAAGAATAGCTAAGACAGTTCTAGAAAAGAATAAGATGGAGAGACCCATCCTACCAGATATCAAGAAATATTACACAACTAACAAGCGTTAACCCACAATAATGATGCAGGATTAGATGAAACAAAACAGAGAGCTCAGCTAGAAATGGTATTTTAACAAGCCACCTGTGGTTCTGGATGCACATTAGAATCATCCAGTTTGACATATCTGCACAAGATTTAGACTGCAGACGTGAGGGAGAAGCCATCTTCCCAAGCTCCTGATAGGAAGGTGGCAAGAAATCTCAAAGGCTGTCATCTCTGTATGTCCAGTCACCAGTTTTGTGGTTCTGAGGGACTTGTGGCAGCGTCAGAGGCAGAAGCTTTCTGATCTCTGGATTTCAGCCATGGAGGTGTGACCTAGGAACTAACAATCCAAGAGAAGTTTCCTCCCATGATTCCCTTTCCCGCTGGCCCTCCACTGATGCTGGCCTTCCACTGATTTTGAGAAACTGAATTTCTATTATTTAATCCCTGTCTGCTGGAAATGCCTAGAGTGGTCTCTAGTTCCTGCACTAAATCATAACAAAAGCTTTAAGAGTTTCGTAAGGTAGAGTCTGGTCCATAAATCAAAAGAATAAATGAGTGGGGATTCATGAGCCTGCAAAGATTTTTTTTACCATAAGGTTTCAAATTTTTGTTTTACCACAAGCTTAAAACTAGTACCACATTGCAGATGAAAAAACTGATTCTTAAAAAAAAAACATCAAGTTTAGATATTTTAAGAAAAGAAAAATAGACCACTAAAGAAAAGGAAAGGAGGGGCGCCTGGGTGGCGCAGTCGGTTAAGCGTCCGACTTCAGCCAGGTCACGATCTCGCGGTCCGTGAGTTCGAGCCCCGCGTCAGGCTCTGGGCTGATGGCTCAGAGCCTGGAGCCTGTTTCCGATTCTGTGTCTCCCTCTCTCTCTGCCCCTCCCCCGTTCATGCTCTGTCTCTCTCTGTCCCAAAAATAAATAAAAAACGTTTAAAAAAAATTAAAAAAAAAAAAAAAAGAAAAGAAAAGGAAAGGAAATCATGGCCAGGTAAGGTACCGACTAAATATACATTACATGGTCTTTAACCCGAACTATACTTTTTAAATCACTGAAACTTTTTGGTTAGTATCCAAAATCTATAGAGAACTTATCAAACTCAATACCTAAAAACCAATAATCTAGTTAAGAAATGGGCAGAAGACATGAATAGATACTTTTCCAAAGAAGACATCCAGATGGCTAATAGATACATGAAAAGATGCTCAACATCACTCATCATCAGAGAAACACAAATCAAAACCACAATGAGATACCACCTCACACCTGTCAGAATAGCTAAACTTAACGACACATGAAATAACAGGTGTTGGCGAGGAGGTGGAGAAAGAGGAACCCTCTTGCACTGTTGGTGGGAATGCAAACTAGTTCAGCCACTCTGATGAACAGTGGGAAGGTTCCTTAAAAAGTTAAAGATAGAATTACCCTATGATCCAGCAATTGTACTACTAAATATTTACCCAAAGGATACAAAAATACAGATTCAAAGTGGTACATGCACCCCAATGTTATTAGCAGCACTATCAACAATAGTCAAACTATGGAGAGAACCCGAATGTCCATCAACTGATGAAGGGATAAAGAAGATGTGGTCTATATATACAATGGAATATTACACAGCCATCAACAAGAATGGCAAATCTTGCCATTTGCAACGACATGAGTGGAGCCAGAGTGTATTTTGCTAAGTGAAATAAGTCACTCAAAGACAAATACCATATAATTTCACTCATATGTGGAATTTAAGAAACAAAACAGATGAAGATATGGAGGTGGGGGAAGAGAGGGAAACAAACCAGAAGAGACTCTTAAAGATAGAGAACAAACTGAGGGTTCATGGAGGGAGGTAGGTGGGGGTTGGGCTAGATGGGTGATGGGTATTAAGGAGGGCACTTATGATGAATGCTTGGATGTTATACGTAAGTGATGAATCATTGAATTCTACTCCTGAAACCAATATTGCACAGTACGTTAACTAGAATTTTTTAAATTTTTTTAATGTTTATTTATTTTTGAGAGAGACAGAGACAGAGCATGAGTGGGGGAGGGGCAGAGAGAGAAGGAGACATAGAATCCGAAGCAAGCTCCAGGCTCTGAGCTGTCAGACTGAGCCACCCAGGCACCCCTAATTAACTAGAATTTAAATAAAAATTTGAAAAGAGAAAAAAAAAAAAGGATAGGACCCGAATCCAATAAGACTGGTGTCCTTATAAGTAGAAGAAAAAACACCAGGAGTATGGGAGCATGGAGAAAAAGGCCCTGTGAGGATAAGAGAGAAGCTGACCATCTGCAAGTCAAGGAGAGAGGCCCCAGGAGAAACCTAACCTCTTGGCACCTGGATCTTGGACTTCTAGAACCATGAAAAAATATGTTTTTGTTGTGTAAAAAAAATTAAAAGTAAAAAATAAAATTACTGAAACATCTTCATATTAAGAGTCAATGTTGGCACAGTAGATATTGGAATACAAAGATTTCTTCTTTTTAATTTTTTTTTTACATTTATTTATTTTTGAGAGACAGAGAGAGACAGAGCACAAGTGGGGGAGGGGCTGAGAGCGAGGGAGACACAGAATCCAAAGCAGGCTCCGGGTTCTGAGCTGTCAGCACAGAGCCCAACGCAGGGCTCAAACTCACAAACTGTGAGATCATGACCTGAGCCGAAGTCGGACGCTTAACCGACTGAGCCACCCAGGCACTCCTGGAATACAAAGATTTCTTATGAAAAAAAAGAAAAAAAGCTTACAGATGAGCATTAACAAAGCATAACTGTGAACAAATAAGCCACACTCCCAAGAAAAATAAAAGAAGGAGGGGGAGCAGGAGGTAAAGAAAGACACAGAATTTTCACATTAAATGGTCTAAAGTAAAATCCAAGAAGAAATCTGTGAGTGTTCCCAGACACACCCTCTAAAGAGGATCCTTTAGGGGCGCCTGGGTGGCTCAGTTGGTTAAATGACCAACTTCAGCTCAAGTCATGATCTCACAGTTCGTGGGTTCAAGACCCGAGTCAGGCTCTGTGCTGAAAGCTTTGAGCCTGGACCCTGCTTCAGATTCTGTGTCTCCCTCTCTCTCCACCCCCTCCCCAGATCATGCTCTGTCTGTCTGTCTCTCTCTCTCTCTCTCTCAAAAATAAACACTAAATAATAATAATAATAATTTAAAGAAGATCCTTCAGATGGGATGTTAACTACAGCCTTGGTTTATCAATTGCTAGAGTTCAGGAGAAGGACTTAACATTATTTCTAAATAGCAAACTACCATGAAGGATGCTGGTTCTGGTGAGAGCACTTCCAAAGAAGCATTTGAACCTCTGCTCCCAGGACGCGTTCTTGAACTTGAGGCTGGTTTTGAAATTCCATCTAAGTTTCCCTTTATAATATCCATTGATATCCTGAAACAAACAAAAAATTAAAGCAAGTTATATCTTATATGTATAAATGTTTCATGAGTGCTAATGTGCAATTAACTCAGAACCTTTGTTAATAAGGATTACGTTGCTACCAAAGTCACACTACCCTAATTTCATCAAAAGATGTCTGTGGCCACAGGTTTTATGTTACTATTGGTGAAAAACATTCTAGCCAGGATGTTGGACAAAAGAATACAGACTGCTATCTCAATGGCTTCCTGTGTCTCAGAAAGAAACATTTACTTTGTCCTTGGCCTGAGAAGATACTCAGGGAGCACCATGCCTCTCAACCTAGATTCACGCTTCATCGTAATGATTTGATAAAACCTCAACTTTTTTCTGGTTTTGCCTACGTTATTTTACTAGCTTCCTGTTCTAGCTCACCTTTCAGCCTAGGTTTTCCTCTCAGCTCTGATTTCTCCTCTCCCCTTTGGTGCCACATTTTTATGGAGTACCTATCTCCAGGTCACTGCTCTTTTCCTATCAATCCTCCACTTTTAAAACCCATGATTCTACCTCACCCTCGGTAACAAGAGGAAAAAACCTACTTTCTCTGACAGAGGACAGACACTTATTACCTGGCCACACACATTGCCAATTTCTATTTTTCGTGTGACACCATCCACAGGCTTGTCATCACTGTGGCTCCCTATTCCCAGTGCTGTTTTCTGAAGCAGGAATTATTAGGCAGGATGGCTTAAACTAGTAGGAGAACAAGGGCATTGCAGGCACACTGATCCTTCCAAACTGTGCATTTGATCAGGACCGTTTCAGATTTGCTCAGTAATGGTGGGGTATCATGCATGCTGAGAAAATGGAAGAAATAGAATTCCAGGTTCTGGCTTGTCATACTTTACACGTAAACAGATCTTCCAACAATCCTTCCGTAAATTTCATAATTTCACTAGCCTTCTAATTATGAATTAAACCATTTCTCACATAACAGCAAGAGGAAAGGCAATTGGGCCTCTGGCCCAAGCAAGTGTAACAATGTCCTTTTTGTGCCCTACAAAATGATTCATCTCTCTTTCTTTCTTTGAACAGCAGAGGAAGAGTCCAGGGAAGTTTTGGACACAGGAGGAAGCACAAACAGAAACAACCTGATGTTCCTCCAAAGCACACAGAGGGATAATATGATTTGGCCTCCAGCCATTCAGTGTGCTAAAGCTGACGCTTAAGGGATCAGCAGGTCAACTCTTCCCATCTTAGCAAATGAAAAAGGCATTGATCTCCACATTATTCAAACTCTGCAAAAGGATTTGGGCTCACTCAGGAAGGCGCTGACATTATTATTGTGGGATGACGGATCACCCTGGCCCATCACGTCACAATCAAAAAGCATAAGTCACCAAAAGGCCAAATGTCTTGTAAATGCCATAAGCAGCCTGTCAAGGGAGACTTATTGTAGCTTACAGAGGGAGCAATGAGATGGAAGCATTTGCAGAGCCAGGATAATACCTGTCAGGAAGGGGAATAGAAGCACAGGGAACCGTCAATGACATGGATCAGCGACAAGGCTCCAGAAACCTTGCAGTTTGCTTTAGTAAGAGGTTTGTTCTATTATGTTTGCTCCGGAAAATAATAAATTAAACAAAATACAGTTCCCAGGATGGGTGGGTATATAACTGAACAATCTTAGGACTTCGCCCATGTAGAAAAACGTAGTGGAGGAGGGGCGTTGAATTAGGATCTTAAAGATGTGCTTGAGTGTTAAAGAAGAAAGCACAGTAGCCCCAGAGAAACTCCACAAGAAAAATAAAGCGTTGTCAGAGAAAGTAATCAAACGATAAATACTTATTACAGAAGCACTAAATGTTGATTTAACCAAATACTGTGCCTTACCTATATTGAGTGTATGTAGGGAGGAATATGCAAAAAGAGAGGGAGTATAAAATATCCAATCTGTCATGATAGGAAATCAAAGAGAACGTCCAAAAACTGACAAAACCAAGCAATCGTCAAATAAACATAATATTTACAAGTTCATAATGGTTGCTTCTGGAGAGTAAGACTAGGAATTGCTTCTCTTTTCTTCCTTTGTAAATGTTATAGCAGAGTTTGCCATTTTTTACTATACCACTTTAATAAAAGTAAAAATTGATTTTTTAAATAAAAAATAAATGTGAAATAAGAAATCCCCAAGGGAGTAGAAGGAAACATAAAGATAATTCCTGTAATAATAAGTTAATGACTTATTAAACATAAGAGTGTAAATCAAAAAGGAAGAGACTAATAGTTTTGATTACATAACATTTAATGCTCTTGAATGGAAAACAAACTAACTAAAAAGAACTCTAAAGTAAATTAAAAGGCACCAGAGAAACTGGGGAAATTATATGCAACACAGATAATACACAAAAGGTTAATGAATTTACATACTTAAAGAACTCTTACCAATCAGTAAGAAAAAGAAATATTCCAATAGAAAACTAGTTCAGGACATAAACAAGGAATTCAGAAAGAAAGAAAGAAAGAAAGAGGAAGGAAGAAAGAGGGAGGAAGGAAGGAAAGAGAGGAGAGAAATGTCCGATTCTCTAATTAAAGGAATATACAGAAAAGGATCTGATAGATGATCACAAGTCAAGGACTGAACAGAGGTGGGTTCTTATGGATTGGCGGATTCATGGATATTCTTGGTCTTTTATTTTACCTTTGGCTTATCTGTATTTTCAGATTCTCTACTAAGTAGATCTTGAATTCATAATTATTTATTGTAGAAAAATTTCTAGAACATATTAAAGTGTATTCAAAAATAAATAAAAATCACCCAAAATTCACCACTCTGAGTTAACATCATTAGCATATTTCTTTTCCATTTTTCCTCTATATGTTTCCACCAAAATTGGACTCATATGTTTCTCACTTAACATGATAAGATGAGCATTTTCTTATTGCATTAAAGATATTTCAAAAATAAAATATGATTCACTTCGGGGCGCCTGCGTGGCTCGGTCAGTTAAGCGTCTGACTTCAGCTCAGGTCATGATCTCATGGTTTGTGAGTTCGAGCCCCACATCGGGCTCTGTGCTGACAGCTCAGAGCCTGGAGCCTGCTTCAGATTCTGTGTCTCCCTCTCTCTCTGCGCCTCCCCCATTCATGCTCTGTCTCTCTCTCTGTCTCAAAAATAAATAAACGTTAAAAAAATTAAAAAATATATATATATGATTCACTTCATGATATTCCTTTAAAGGGCTGATATATGACCAGATTCTAAATTATAACAAATCATTACTACCACATACCAACTTTTTATAACATTCATTTCAAACAAGATTAATTTAAACCTTTTCATACAGGCTTGTGAGAAATGCAACCACCAAGGATCATTTAAAACCAAAATGGGGACACATGGCTGCCATAATTTGCTACTTTTGGATGAAAGGAAGAATTGAAAGAAAATGAATCCTCCTCTGTTTAGAAATAATAAATAGCCAGGCTTTTTTTTAAGTGGAATTATATTTATTTTCATGATTTTAATGTCTAAAAATTATTTCGTTAGGTTTTTTTTTTTACTTTATACATTTATGATGTAAGAAAGACTTGCCCATGCGAAGGAAAAAGTCAAATAATATAGAAGAATATAAAACTTATTTTTAAGTGTTTTTTTTTTTCAATTTCTTTTGAAAGAGATAAAGAGCAAGTAGGGGAGGGGCAGAAAGAGAGGGAAACTGAATCCCAAGCAGGCTCTGCGCTGTTAGCTCAGAGCCAGATGCAGGGCTGAACCCACAAACCACGGGATCATGAGTTGAGCCGAAGACAAGTCTTGCACACCACCGACTGAGCCACCCAAGCGCCCCAGAATACAAAACTTTTTAAAGTCAAAAATTTCCTGGGCACCTGCGTGGCTCAGTCAGTTAAACCACCCACTCCTGATTTGAGTTCAGGTCATGATCTCAACAGTGTGTGAGATCGAGCCCCACATCGAACTCCACACTGACAGCGGGGAGCCTGCTTGGGATTCTCTCTCTCTCTCCCTCTCTCCCTGCCCCTCCCCTGTTCGTGAATGCGTGCACTTTCTCTCTCTCTCTCTCAAATAAAGAAACATTAAAAAAAAAAAATGAAGTCAAAATGTTCCTCACCCCAAGAACCACTTGGAATAGATCGGGGGAGGGGGGGGTCTCACTTTTTTTTTTAGGCATATGCAAACCTATCCTTTTTACCTACCTACTCCTCCCCAACACACACACACACACACACACACACACACACACACAAATGACACACACACAATTTTAAGTTAACCCCTTTGTACGAATCTTTCTTTAGTTACATTTACATACCCAGAAGATAAACTATGCTGAGTCAAAGAATTCTTGTGTTTCAAATTTTGGTAGGTTGCCACACTGTCCACCAAAAAGGCTGTATCAAATTACACTACTACCAACAGGGTATGATGAAAGTTCCTCTTTCCCCATTCTGGCCTGGGGTCAATCTAAGTGTCAAAGGTATCTGTGAGTTTGATTTACATTTCTTTAATTACCAGACAAGGCTTCAGTCAAGTGTTTACTGGTCACCTTTTCTTCCCCTGTAGCATGCCTATATATATCCTTTGCTATTTGAGGTCTATTTTAAATGACTGGCGATTGGTTTTAATTATAACGTTTAATTTTTTTTAATGTTTATTTATTTCTTAGACAGAGCATGAGCAGGGGGAGGGGCAGAGAGACAGAGACATAGAATCTGAAGCAGGCTCCAGGCTCTGAGCTGTCAGCACAGAGCCCAATGTGGTGCTCGAACTTCCGATCCTGAGATCAAGACATGAGTCAAAGTTGGACGTTAAACAGACTGAGCCATCCAGGTGCCCCATAACTTTTAGCTCTTAAGGAACAGAAGGCACAGGACAGGGGGAGTCAATGATACGAGGTCCTAAGGTCAGGAAAAGTTTGCAGCAGGCTCCAGGAAATCCTGGAGACACAGTCTTCGTGGAGGCAAATGCTTGGGTCGCAGTAGGGTGGCCCCCGTAGGCCCCGCCCAGCCCGGCTGAGCCCGCCCCCCTGCTGGCCCTGCCCCCTCGCGCTAACAGCCAGTCTCCGGGCCCAGCAGCCGGACACGACTCCGCCCCGCCCTCTCATTGGCCCTGCCCCTCTCCCTGACAGCCCAGGGGCTGTCCCTGACACGACACCGCCTCGCTCACTCTTCCGCCAGTCGCGCGGCGTTAAAGGTGGTGTCCTAACAGGTGCGGTGCCTTACCTTCGCGGCGGAAACTCTGGGAGCCAGTCACCAGACAGCAAAGCATTGACGGGCGCAGAAGCGCGCCGGCTGACAGCGTCACCCCCTGTCCCCCAAAGGGGAGGGTTCTTTCCCGTCACCGCAGCTTTTCTGGAAGGGGAAGGAGCTGTGCGTCTAAAGCCCTCCTGCCTCCAGGGACGCTGTTCCCCTGGCAACCAGAAGCACGAAGCTTCCGGTATCGCGATAAGAGAAAAGGGCTGTACCATGCGGAAATGAGATGTAGGGGGGTGGGGGGGGGCCAAGGGCGGCGAGGAAAGCTGAGGGGAGTCCCGAGAGCTGGGGCAGTCTTGCTGTTTCCTCCGCCTATCCGAGGACAGTGTGGCTGGGGAGTGGATCGTTCGTATTCACTTTGAACTCGGAAGGAGGATGTCTGGATGCTTATGTGTCTGTCTACCATTAGTATGATGATGCTCTGTAGGTCTGGCATCCTCCCTGAGCTCAGTTTCCTCCTCTGTAAAATGGGAATGACAGTAATTCCTCACAAGATTGTTGTGCAACCCAAAAAGATTACGTGAAGTTCTTGCTAAATTTTGGATTTCATTTAAATAAAAAATACTAGTTTTGCAAAGTTGGGCTACAGTCCAAACTAGTAATGATTTTTATTTGCACTTTCTTTTGGGGGGGATTCGCTCATCTTCGGCACATAAAGACTATTTCCATGGGTTCCCAAACTGATTTTCTTCATCCCAGCACCATCAAATTTCTGCTTTCTAGTATGGACAGCACTTTACAGTTTACAAGGCATTTCCCCATACACAGCCCCTTTAGTCTTGTTACTTTAGGTAGATAGCATGTGTATTCTTTGAGTGTTTTTCAGTGAAGCAAATAGACAAAGGTAAAGTGAGTTGGTCAGGGAACCACAGCTACAATCTAGGGCGGTGCTGGGTTTAAAACCTGGCGGTAAATACCGTCTATATAGTACTGAATCCTGCGTTTCTATCTCCAACACGGACTTCTCCCCTGAACTCCGCACGTTTATCTAACTGACTATATGACATCTCCACTTAGATGTAAGAAGCATCTCAAACGTAACATGTCAAAAAACAAACCTCTCCACGATCACACCCACTACCACTCCACTCTCTTATCTATCTCAGTAAATGGTAACTCCTTCCTGCCAGGCTCAGACCAAAACACCTCGAAGTCATCCTCAGTTCCTATTCCTCCATCCATTGATTGATGCTACAATCGGTTTGTTATAAACCCTACCAGCTTTACATCTAAAATATATGCAGAGATGGGGCGCCTGGGTGGCTCAGTCGGTTAAGCGGCCGACTTCGGCTCAGGTCATGATCTCCCGGTCCGTGAGTTCAAGCCCCGCATCGGGCTCTGTGCTGACAGCTCAGAGCCTGGAGCCTGCTTCAGATTCTGTGTCTCCCTCTCTCTGACCCTCCCCCGTTCATGCTCTGTCTCTCTCTGTCTCAAAAATAAATAAATGTTAAAAAAAATTAAAAAATAAAAAATAAAAAAAATAAAATATATCCAGAGTCTAACTACTGCTCACCACCTTCCGTGCTTCCATACTGGTCCATACTGCCATCACCTCTCACCTAGATTTTTGCAACAACCTTCTTCCTAACTTTCCTTGCCTCTACTACTTTCAAACAGCAGCCTGAAAGATGCTTTCAAATCCAAAGGCAGACCATGTCACTCCTCCGCTCAGGACACTCCGTGGCTCCTCTGCTTCACGCACTCTTTACAATGCCCACAGGTCCTAAATGACCAGGCTCTATGTTTTCTCTCAGACTTCCAGTCCTACCATCCTCTCCCTGGTAAGCTTAGCTCTAGCGTCACTGTCCTTGTTAGTGTTTCTGCGCAGGAATTTCTTCCCAGCTTTTTTCAGAAAATGTGTATGTTTTTCCAAATTAAAAAAAAAGAAGTTGAGAAATTAGAAGAAGTATATTCTAATTCTCCTATGAAAATTAAAGTTTATCAATCAACATAGAAATGTTGCTGAAGAAATCCTCTGATGTCAAGGTGAAACCAAAAGCAGGAAATGCGAGCACTGTGTCAGAAGTTAAGGTCAACATTCTCGGAACCTGGATTGGAGCATGTCACAATCTGATTTGTCAGTCTTGCGTGGAACTGGTGCCATTTTCCACATGTGTGTTCCCGGCCCTGTCTGCTGCTGAGTCATTCTTGCAAATAAAATAAATATTAATAAGTTGATATTCATGGTATATTTTATACAAATTCTATGAATTGTGTTCCAAGAAATAGCAAGTTTTGACTCAAAAGTGAGTCCTTCAATTGGCAATTCCCACCCTATGATTCTGCAAAGTGCTGTTAACCTCACTTGAAGATTTGTATGTTACGTTATTCAAATGGTACCCAATCATGTTCTCTGTGTTCTCCAGTATTTGAATATTTGCTATAGGCTACAGTTCTTATAAACACTTTTATAAAAATGATTCAGATAGCATGATAACAAGAATATGAAGAAGGTTGAAAATATTTTAAGAATAACTTAAGGCTTTGAGAATTGCTGGAAATTTTGATTTCTTGTTTCTGCATCCCAAAGATCAATATGTTGGGAATTTGGAACACTATTTTTTGTTGTTGTTCCTCCAAGATGGAATAACCTCCCACCACTCCCCTAACCCCCACCACGTGCATGCGCGCACACACACACTCAAACACACTCCAGCCCTCTGCTTCCTCTGCCAGGAATACAGTTGCCCAGCTATCCACATGGCTCACTTCCTCTATTCCCTCAGGAATAGAGCCTGCTTCCTCAGGCAGTTCTTTCCTGACCACCCTATATAAAATAATAATCCCCAGCTCCACATTCCTATCCTCTGTTCCCTTGACTCTGTTTAGTTTTGTTCATTTGTTGTTTTTTTAAATAAAGAGGAGAGATGACATCATTTGTATTCTGATACTAAATAGCTGGGTTATCTTAGGCTAATCTGTTAAACTTTTGTGGGCCATAATTTCCTCATTTGAGAAATGTGGACTAGTTTTTCTGTTGTTCCTTTAAATTTTTTGTATGCTTTTTTTTTTTTTTTTTGAGAGAGAGAGAGAGAGACAGAGTGCCAGTGGGGGAGGGGCAGAGAGAGAGGGAGATACAGAATCTGAACCAAGCTCCAGACTGTGAGCTGTCAGCACAGAGCCGGACTCAGGGCTTGAACTCACGAACCTCGAGATCATGACGTGAGCCAGCTGGACGCTTAACCGACTGAGCCACCCAGGTGCCCCAAATGTGGACTAGTTTTACAGTTCTTAACTCTACTGCATTGGAATCACCTGAGGAGATTTCATAACATACTGATTGTGGGGCTGTATCTGAGAGCAAATGAACCTACAATTTCTAGGGCTTCTCAAACTTTAACGTGCAGATAAATCAACTGAGGCTCTTGTTAAATGCTGATTCAATGTGTCAGGTGGGACCCAAGATTCTAACAGGCTCCCATGTGATGCCAATGCTTCTTATCCACTGGCTACTCTTGGAGTAGCTGGACACTAAACAAACTCCAAGTGTCTGCACAATTGTAATATTCTGTGAATAAAGGCCATTCTTTCCATTTGTATTTTTGGTGACTAATGGTGCTCTTCAAGAGAATAACATATTTCAGATTTCTTGGGGATGTGGGGAGAGAAAATCAACTTAAGAAAAATCAAGGCTATGACCCATCTGCCTTTTTTTTTTAACTTTTGCTTTTAAAATATATACAACAGGAGATACCTAAGAAGCAAGTGAAAAGAAAATTCAGGCTCAATAGAAACAGTGTTTCTTCACTGTAACTTTACCATTAAAAGTAAGTCCCCACTGACTTCATTTCGCAGGAAACTCATCTCATTTTCTGTCATTGTCACTTTCTTTATTTACCTCCTGCTATTACCTGTGAACTGCAGAGAGGCTATATGCGCCTTGAGGGCAAATTTTAACAAATTGTATATGTCGTGTGTTAGTACACAATACACTGTGTCTTTGTTGTTAATTTCCTGACTTCTGTCAGCTATTGCAGGTGACGCCCTCAAAACGGTTCATATTCAGATACGTCAGAGAGCACCCTGTGCTGTTTTCTGAAGTGTTGTGTTCAAAAAGCAGACAGGGGCGCCTGGGTGGCTCAGTCGGCTGAGCGTCCGACTTCAGCTCTAGGTCATGATCTCGCAGTTCATGAGTTCAAGCCCCACATGGGGCTCTGTGCTGACAGCTCAGAGCCAGGAGCCTGCTTCGGATTCTGTGTCTCCCTCTCTCTCTGTCCCTCCCCTGCTCATGCTCTGTCTCAGAAATAAATAAACATTAACTCTTTTTAATTTAAAAAACATTTCTAAAAAAACAAACAAAAAGCACAGACACATTCTAGAAAGTATTGAAAGCCTTTCAATAATTCATGAAGATTTCTCCTAGAGTCAAGATATTTTAAGTTAAAATGTCCCTGTCTCATTACAGGTTGGTGACCTAGGGCAGTGTTGGTTTCAAAGTTGGTTTTCGTTTTCAATCTCTCTCTACCCTTGACCTTCTCCTGCTAAGTGGAGTCAGATTTGAATGAATGAGAGAGAGCCCGCATTGTATTCCATCTGGGACCCAGCTGCCATTCCAGCTTTGTTGCCCCAATTTCCCTTTTCTTACCATAAGCTTCAGCAAAATGTGACAGCACACTTGGGAGTGGAACCTCATTAAGCCTTCTATCATACATTCTATAAACTAGACTCAACAGCCATTTCTTTTGGAAGGCAGTTAAAAGCGTGTGCCGCTGAACAGCTCCCATATCCTGTGAGTTTATGGCTCAGTGTTATTTAAAAATAACATTTACTGAGCATTTAGGACATACCTTAGATGTATCATCTCACTTCATAACCTCCTATGAGGTGGCACTATTATTATGCAGATTTATAGTTGAGAAGCAGAGCACAGACAGGTTAAGTAATTTTTCTGAGGTCACTCAGAAACTAAGACTGGTACTGAGGTTCCAAGCCAGTTCCAAAAGCCTGCTCTCTTCACCTCCTCACTGGACTAAATTCAAGAAAAGAGGCTATTTGTATCCACTAGATGGTGCTGTCTGTTAAAAAAAAAAAAAACTCTCAGAAATTCGCTTTTCTTGGATTTTTAGGTGTGATTCAAGAAGCCGCTGCACCCAAATATCCTGTATGTTTGAATTGTGTTCGGATCCATCTTTAAATAGTCATCCGGGGCACCTGGGTGGCTCAGTCGGTTAAGCGGCCGACTTCAGCTCAGGTCATGAGCTTGAGGTCCGTGAGTTCGAGCCCCGCGTCAGGCTCTGTGCTGACAGCTCAGAGCCTGGAGCCTGTTTCAGATTCTGTGTCTCCCTCTCTCTGACCCTCCCCTGTTCATGCTCTGTCTCTCTCTGTCTCAAAAATGAATAAATGTTTAAAAAAATTTTAATAAATAAATAAATAAATAGTCATCCAAACTGGAAAAGTAAAAATTAAATCTCAAAAGAACAGAATGGGGTTTTTTTAATAACTTAGTGTATATTATTACTATCTAATATCAAATGACCATTAGTGACTTTGAAAGACTGAAGTTCTCATACCTTTGTATTTATATAAAATCTGCAGACTTAAAAAGAAGTCCATATTTTATTTCATTTGCCCCTTTTATATGGACTGCACTCCCTCCCACACCTCCCAATCCTGCTCGGCCATGGTGCCATCCACATAACCAAGAGACGTGAACAGGGAAGTAAATAAAGCCTTGAAGAACGAACAGTAAGTTCTGAAGCAGGTGACCCTATTTTTACTCAAAGTAAAATGCACTTTAAGTTTAGTACATGTTTAGTATATTTCTAGTACTTCAAAGTTATGAAATAAATTTGCTAAAAATGGATTCTCAGATTTTATTGTTTATAGGGATTATTTTATGTTTTATTTAAAATGTTCATTATAGGGGCACCTGGGTGGTTCAGTCAGTGGAGCACCCAGCTTGGGCTCAGGTAGTGGTCTCAAGGTTCATGAGTTCAAGCCCAGCATCAGGCACTACATTGGCAGCTCAGAGCCCGCTTTGGATTCTCTTTCTCTCTCTCTCTCTCACAAATAAATAAACATTTTTAAAAAATAAAATAAAATGTTCATTTTAGTCCCTATTCCCTGACTCGGTAGGTCTGGGGTCAAGCGCAGGAATCTGCATTTTAACAAACCCCTCGGTGATCCTGGTGCAGTTGAACCATGAATATGCTTTGAAAACCACTAACTTAAAAACCTTGTTTCAAAGAGTATATGGTGATGAGGCCACTTCTCTGCGAGGCACCATGGACCCCCCTAGAGCTGCGCAACCCAGAGACATTCAGTACCTCCTTGGTAAATATTAATCAAGAAAACTGGAGAATGTTCTCCCTTCCCATTTCCTTGATTCACAACCCTTTCCTCCCTCTTCCCGTCTACCGTGGAGTGCTTCGCAGCCTGAAGTGCTAGAGAATGTCCCCCTTTTAAAAATCGAGGGGGAAGTAAGTTTGCCATTTGTCCATATCTTGTTAGCCTAAATACATAATGATATCCCTTGAAATTTTTAAGCGAAAGGAGTTAACCCAGGTGTTGTCATATGACCTTGTTTAACTTGTTCAAATGATATGAGTTTCGGCATGGGGGAGGGGGCGCGGAGAAAACTAAACTATGCCAGGAGATCGTGGAGATGCATAGAAATCAACACACAGGGGCTCCTGGGTGGCTCAGTCAGTTGAACGACCGACTTCGGCTCAGGTCATGATCTCAAGGTTTGTGAGTTCGGGCCGCACGTGGGGCTCAGTGCTGACAGCTCAGAGCCTGGAGCCTGCTTGAGATTCTGCGTTTCCCTCTCCCTCTGCCCCTCCCCCACTCATGCTCTGTCTCAGAAATAAACATTTAAAAAAATTTTTTTTTGAATCAACACACATACACACACAAACAGTGTGGCTTTACGTTCATGACCCAGAAAGCTAATAGAGGCTTTTTCTTTTTAAGATAGTAAGACAAATAAATCATGAAGACATCTTCTAAAATCCAGAATGTTTTTTGATTTTTTTTTTTTTTTTAATCTCAGTTCTGCCCTCCAGAGATCATCTCTGCCAAGTGAGTCATACACTAGTAAGGGAGAAATCTGTTTCTCTTCTCAGAGAATTCCCTCGCAGTAACAGGCTGCTTCATTCTCGTTATATTGCTGGCTCCAAAGTTTGGTCACCTGTAGCAATTCTGGATCTGTAAAGAATTCAAGAGTTGCCAGAACATTCCCGAGGCTAGCCACAGTTTCCATTGCTGGATGCCAGGTGAGATTACAGTGTTCTACTCCTGGCATGTTGCCTCCGCCATCGGGATGGGTGAGACACTGCTTGTGCCTGGTAGCTGAAGAGAAGTTTAGCAATTTCTCTGTGGCAATCAATCCTGGGCGCTGAACCCTACTGCTTCTGACCATTATCCATGCATTGAGTGTCATACTTCATTCCTATCTTTGATTCCAAACCGTAACTTCTATATTGAGCTAGGTCTCTGATCCTATAGGGTTTGGGTTTGGGGGGTTTTGTTTGTTTTATTCTTTTTTAATGTTTATTTATTTTTGAGAGAGAGACAGACAGACAGACAGACTGAGCATGAGCAGGGGAGGGGCAGAGAGAGAGGGAGACACAGAATCCAAAGCAGGCTCCAGGCTCCGAGCGGTCAGCACAGAGCCTAACATGGGGCTCAGACTCAACGCATGAACCAAGAGATCATGACCTGAGCTGAAGTCGGTCGCTCGACTGACCGAGCCACCCAGGTGCTCCTGTCTTTTATTTTGTTTTGTTTTAAATCGGGTCTCCCGCTCTATGTATTAAAATGCATTTTTAGTATATAAATTATATAATTATGTAAATCTTTATTTTAGCACAAAAGAAAGTTAAAAGGGATTCACATACCTTTCTAGAAATGTATTCAAACCAAACTTTAAGGGTCTTAAGCGGCAATGTGGAAAAATTAGTTTTCTCAGGGTTAAGGTCTCAGAGATAAAGAAGAAATCAGTAACTAAGCACAGGGTGTTGTTCTTAGCAGCCAGGCTGACATCCTGGATTTCTTAGCATCTCACTTACTTCTAACACAATCCCTTTTCTTAGCTCATATCCAAAGGGACATTTCCATCTGAACATGCAAGGTATTTATTACACTAGGAACTACTCAACATTTTGGTGACTATCGGATTTCTCGTTTAAACTTCTTTCTTCTGTGATCATCCAAACTCCTTATTTAACAGAAGCTGATCTATTTTCCCTTCATTTTGTCGTAACAAACTGGAATGTTCTAATTTGGCTGAAAATGTGTTTTGTGACTCGTACACTGACATAATATCATTTTAGATCATGCATCCCTCCCTGGTTTCTCATCAGGTCTCTGCAGAGTTGACCGGGGCCTGGCCTTTTGACCTCCCTCCACCTGTGTCTTCACCTAGTAAAATAAGGGCTGGATAAAGGCTTCTAAGCATACTTTGAGCTCTGAGACTCTGTGATCACCCAATTGGAGCAGACTTGGCTCCGTCTGGAAATGACCTGCTCAGGTGTCCCAGCTTCAACTGCAATGATACGCTTACCGACATAAGAGACACCCGCTCAACAGGCTCGACAGCAATAGCTGCTTGTTTAGCAACATCTGGGCAATAGTAACAGCCATCTGTCTTGTCCTCTGCAACCTAGAAGCAAAGAATTAAACAAAGCAAAACAATAGCTATGCCCTATTTTTATAGCATGATGCAATAGAATGAACTGAAAATTGGTTTAGGTTTTAATGAGATTTGGACTTGCATCCCCCTCTACTGTTGCCTTCAGAAAGACAAGCCTCTGGAGGCACCTGGGTGGCTCAGTCAGTTGAGTGTCCGACTTCGGCTTTGGTCATGATCTCACAGTTCAGGAGTTGGAGCACTGCGTGGGGCTCTGTGCTGTCAGCTCAGAGCCTGGAGCCTGCTTCGGATTCTGTTTCTCCCTCTCTCTCTGCCCCTCCCCCACTCGTGTGTGTGTGTGTGTGTGTGTGTGTGTGTGTGCGCGCGCGCGCGCGTGCGTGCGCGCACGCGCTCTCTCTCTCTCTCTCTCTCTCTCCATTTCTCTCTCTCTCAAAAATAAACATTAAAGGCTCCTGGGTGGCTCAGTCGGTTGAGCCTCCAACTTCGGCTCAGGTCATGATCTCCCAGTTTGTGAGTTTGAGCCCCATGTGGGGCTCTGTGCTAACAGCTCAGAGCCTGGAGCCTGCTTCGAATTCTGTGTCTCCCTCTCTCTCTGCCCCTCCCTGGCTCATGCTCATTCTCTCTTCTCTCTCCCTCTCTCTCTCCCTCAAAAATAAATAAACTTAAAAAAATAAGAAAGACAAGCCTCTTCACTTCCCCAGGTTTCAATTTACCAGGCTGTCTATTTACTAATGGGAAGGTAACTCCTGAACACTTTCCCTTACTTTATAGAAATAGAGAAATTAAAATGTTCTTGAGATTCTGTATCGAATGTTTCGCTGCAATTGTTAATAAAATGAGTATTCTTATTTCAAATAAAAGCAGCCTTCCGATCTATATTGGAGAATGCCATTTGTCTCCCATGTTTTACTACGGACGACTTGGTGTTTTTGTGAAAATTGCCAACTATTTTCTTGATATGAATCTAGAGATCGTTACCTTGGCCCCAATTGGAGGGCCATCTTGTATCCAGGTGGCACACTGGCATTCATATTCATTTGTCTGCCTTTCACTGGTCACGTAGTCAGAGTCAAATCCTCCAGCAAACTAATTCTGGGCGAGTGATTTTTTTTTCAACGTTCTTTATTTATTTTTGGGACAGAGAGAGACAGAGCATGAACGGGGGAGGGGCAGAGAGAGAGGGAGACACAGAATCGGAAACAGGCTCCGCGGGGCTCGAACTCACAGAGCGCGAGATCATGACCTGGCTGAAGTTGGACGCTTAACCGACTGCGCCACCCAGGCGCCCCTGGGCGAGTGAGTTCTTTAGCCTTTCTCTAATCGTGTCTCGCGATCTCGACAGGGGCAGGACTAGGTGGTCACATGAGTCCCTTCCAACTCCTCCCATCCACTCCCTTGACACAGTGTCTGCAGTAAGGGGGATGTCCCAGTGCTGGGCAGCGGTTGCCCATCTGGAGTAAGTAGCAGATAAGAAAACGGAAAGCCTTAGTCAGGAAAGTATTTCTTCATCATCTCAACAGGGCGCCTACTGAATTATTTATATTTCAGCCTGAAAATGACGCTTAAAGGCACTGGTTTCCACTCCCCACATCTTGCTTATGGGTTAGGCATTTTTTAAAATCATGAGTCCTGGTCCAAGGTCTTAAAAAAATATATCAATCTCCTTGGCCCCAATTTTTTCGTTTTAAATTATAACAAGGCAAGATCCTCCATATTCTAAGTGCTAGGATTGTGTGAGGTAAATGGGCATTTCATGGAGAAAGAAACTTCCTGAATTTAGAGAAAAACCTTGCATAGAACCATCCACAGAACAAAATCACTAATGAAAACGCACGTTCTCAGAGAAACGTAATTTTCACTTTCCTTCAGCCCCTCTTCTTAGCACTTGTGCATTTACTGCCGTCTGTCTCTTGTGGGGGATTTTTCTCACCCCTAAGCTGTCCAGAGGGCAGAAACCGTACCTTAAATACTTTATACTCTGCTATAATAACATTGCTAAATGCAGTAATATTTACTGTCATGAACGAATGAATCTTGTTAACATTTCATGTACTCGCAGAAGACAGTATCAAGTGTCCCTGCGGGAGTGTGGGCAACGGGTGAGAATGATTTGACGGCAGTGACTCTTAAATGAAACTAAGGGTAACCTCGGTGCAGAAATAACCAGGAGCACATGAGGCAGAAGACGATGTCTGTGATTACTCTCAGCCGAGTGATCTGAATCTTGGCATTCCATTAAGGGTTTCTTCACATGTACTCTGAACGGAATTACTCTACCATGAAACAGGGAAAAATCACGAAGCAGAAGGAAATTGGAGAACTAACATTGAGAAAAACAGCTGTCAGGCTTTAAAGGTTTTAATCCAGTCCCCAGTACAGTTTAATAATATGTGCCAAGTGGGTGTTCAAAAAATAACCGTAATAATGGAGGATGATAATGTGCATCAGTACTTTGGAGGGTGCAGTGGAAGAATTGGGCCTTAATGCCTTCAGTCCTGCTTTTAGCTCTGTCTCGAACTTGCTTTGTCTCCGAGGGCTAATGACGTGGCCATCTGTACCTCTAGTTTCCCCATCTGCAAAATAAAGATCATATCATTTCCTACCGAAAGTCTGTGGGCTGTGCTTTAATATCCTCCAGGGAAACATCATATATAAATACAAAGTAGGCATCGAGAAGCCAAATGCTACCAAAGGAATAAACTTTAAGGCAGAGGGTATTGTAAGTTAAAACTAATTGAGATTTTCTAAATAATATTCTAATGACTTAAAGTAGTTAATGCAAAGGTACTTACATTATGTTCACCTTAGATATTATTTTTTTCAATGTTTATTTGTTTTTGAGAGAGACAGAGCATGAGCAGGGGGAGGGGCAGAGAGAGAGGGAGACACAGAATCCAAAGCAGGATCCAGGCTCTGAGCTGTCAGCACCAGAGCCCGACATGGGGCTCGAACTCATGAACCGTGAGATCATGACCAGAGCCAAAGTCGGGCGCTTAACCGACTGAGCCACCCAGGCTCAGTGCTGACACCTTAGCCCCACTTTAGATATTTTCTTAAGTAGATGTAGACATCAATTATAAATAAGTAAACAAACTCCGGAATAGTTTAATTCATTAAACTTGATATTTTTGTATAAATCTAAAATATTAAGTGGGCTCTAAATTTCTGAAGCAAACTAGCATTACTTAAACTTGCTCTTAAAAAATAGCAATAATTGGGGCGCCTGGGTGGCTTGGTCGGTTAAGCGTCCAACTTTGGCTCAGGTCATGATCTCACGGTCCGTGGGTTCGAGCCCCGCGTCGGGCTCTGTGCTGACAGCTCAGAGCCTGGAGCCTGTTTCGGATTCTGTGTCTCCCTCTCTCTCTGCTCCTCCCCTGTTCATGCTCTGTCTCAAAAATAAAATAAACGTTAAAAAAAAAATTTTTTTTTTAAATAGCAATAATTCTTAAATGCACTGTAATAAATACACCCCCAAAAAAGAAAGAAGAAATAGTTCTCCTAGTTACTGAGGAAATATGGGCGCGGGGGGGAAATAGAATTGAGAACACCCTATAATTGCCTAGTGCCTAGAGCCGAACCAAAGGAATTATCTGAGCAAACTGACATTATTTGAGCATACCAGCCGAGAGCCATTGGCTACTCTGACTCTGAAAACCTAAATGGCCTATTTTTCTCAAATCCCTTTAATGATGCATATGGTTTCTTCTCTTTTCTTTTGTTTAGTCTGATGGTACGCTGCAAAATCCGGAAGTTTTTAAAAGTTGATTTGTATTTTTATCTAGATATGTAGAATGTTTTAAAATATAACAAAAAGGCTTAAAACAAACAAAGCAGTCCCAGAGACCAGGACCTGCCATAATTTTAGCTGTTGGACAGTCACACATCTCCGTTATTTCTAAATATGTGTATTCTACTCTCTTCTGCACTACCCATTTTGGACATAATTTGCCTCTTGTCAGGGTAAGTGAGGATTGCTGTCTCGTACAATCATCCCGTCTACCTCTCCTCTACCTTCCCACTATCACTGTAATTTTGATTAACTCAACATTCATGGTTTACATTAATATGCCCACTTGAGAGTGAAAAGAAGAAACAAAAAAAAAATAGCTCATTAAACTTTTTTTGAGTTCAGAAATGACTTTTCAGTTTTTTTATTAAAATGTAATTCTTCAAAGACTATAGAAATATACCTGGCAATGACCTGCTAGAAGTCAACCATCTGCTTCAAACATACATAAGAAAGAACTACCCAATTGTGCCTCACCCGAATGCATTAGTTGTACATATATATTATCAGAACAACACCAAAGTGGCTACGTTTGACAATTCTTCCAAAGTAGACACAATTTTCTGACAGATTACGTTTCTCCTTGGTGGAAATTGTAATGATTGGGAAGGTTTTGAATGATAAGCTTGAAGGGCCACCATTAACTACCAGGGCACGAAGCTATAGATGGCATGCACAAAGGGCTGGGGGCAGGGGGCACACGGAGAGGATGTGGCAGTCCCCTGTTTGTGCTAAGAGCGCACGACACTGCAAGGAGACAAAACACAAAAAGGGAGGATTTCCCTCTTCCGAGTAAGGGACTTTGGGTTCATACTCTGGAATCACAAGACACCACACCACACCAGATATCACAAGAAACTCCCCACACATAGTCTGAGCTTCCTCTGAGGGCCAGGGGGCCCATGTGGTTAAAGGAGGGGTTCCGTGAGGACCACTGCCCTTGGAATCGGAAGGAAGGTTGCCAGTGAGAATGCCTACTTTCACTCAAGCTTGCTCAAGGCACTGGATGGTCCTCCCCACATACTATTAACAAGAACAAAATGTCCTAGAGAGAACAGTGGAGCTGGCACTTGATTTGCCCTCATTAAAAGTGGAGTGTCACCTGTGGTTGGAATTCAGCCTGGTGAATCTACCCCAAAACTGACTTGAATTGCTTATAAGAGCCCCCAGGAGGCTAACCTGTTGAGGACACTGTCCTCCTCCTTCTCTATGCCCTTGGACTCCTGCTAAAACTTTATTGGAAAAGAGGAAGTGAAGAGCTCACCTGGGCTAGGTGCTGCCTTGGCATTTAAAATGATTAAATCTTTCTCCCTGTCCCGTTCCTCTTTTGTGTCCACAACGGAGGGAGAACCATAGTTGTGCAAAGAGACTGAAAACGAGACTGGCCACACCTGGGTTCTGGAGTCCTCATCAGAAGGAAGCCATCTTTGTCAGACTTCTCTCCCTCTTTTGGGCAGAATCCCCTTTCCTAATCAAGTATTTTTAGCTTGATGTTTCCAGAGGATCCAGTTTACACTAACTCTGCATTTTTAAATTACCTCTGAATCCCGAAAGTTTGCACAAGATCATCTTTTTCAATGCACTTCACTTCTACTGATTGCGACATAGCCCCTTTCACACGAGATCAACATCGGAAGAGAGAAGACTACAGGGTACGGACGTTTCTGTCTTTCTTCTCTACCTCTTAGCTTCTCTCCCCTTGGTTGAAAAATGCAATTTAATGGGGAAAGACCTGGTAAAGTGCTTGTAATGTTTTCCAACCAACACTGCAGACGTAATTTTCTGAGGCCTCAGTGATGTTAGAAGAATGTCAAGATAATCAAGAGAGTATCTCCTCGCTCACCCCTTGGCACAGCGGTTGCCATATCTGTCGGATGGGGGTGGGACAGCCATTCCTTGTCTACAGCCCAGTGAAAGAGACGAAGAGTTTCAGGAGAAACTGAGTCATAAGATCAGGCCTTCTAGAGAAAAGGTGTCAGGTGTCAAATGCCAAGTCCCTATCTCCCCTGAAGATACAGATCAATATTAAACATTTTTAATACTTGTCATAGTTGAGTGAATCAAATGGGCATTTTCTTTGTGGCCACACCCCTCCATAATTATCTTGGGCTTCCCATTGAGGGCCCCTACTCCCTTTGAGCTCACGGATGTTCTTCTCTCCCTATATTTCTGCTGGGTCCTCAGAAAATGCACATGGAGGGCCCATTCCAAGCAAGGCCCTTTCCACACCATCCAGCTTTTGTCTCCACAGAGAGGAACACCAACTTTATACCAAGGACACACATCACTGAGATAAATATATATACTCCCTCAATAAAGAGGACAATTGATTTTGTATAGGTTTCCCTCTCATTCCAAAAACATTTGGCCCACACAGGAAGAGTCAACCCGTAGTTGGCTGCAAGGAGATCACACAAATCGCAGGGCCGGCCAGAGTGAAGGGAGGGCAGGGGTGCGGGAGCTCCCTGCTGCTTCCAGGGATTTACAATCCTTACTAGGAATCCACCTTCGGGAAAATGCTCACTTTATTGTTTCTGCTCATCTTCCACTCCACCCTGCCTACCTTGGGCATCTTTGTCTGAATAAGCTCCTCTGGGGTGTTACCCAAGGGGGGAAGCAGCCGCTTCTTGCTGTTTCGGGTCTCCGAGAGCCACTGGGGAGGCAACTCGAAAGGCCCAAAGCCAAACTGCAGAGAATACTTGTCGGGCAATGTTTCAGGTTCCGCGGGGGCCGCTGGAGCCACCTGGGATAGAGAGTCCGCCGCGCCCAGGAGCGGCCTAGGAGGCGCAAACTGGGGCTCCCCCTCTCCCTCCAGGCAGGTGCTAAGTATCTCCTTGGCCTGGAGGTCGGCTGAGCCACTGTACTTGGCTTCACTCTCTTCCTCGTCCTCCGTGGGCTTAAAGATCTGCTGCTGCCCAATGTGGAACATCTCCAGGAGCTGGCTGCCCGAACGCAGGCTGGGCTCCAGGCTGGCGTCAGCCACCCCACCCGCTGCACCCACCACATTACGGCGACTGTACCGGTGATGCAGCTGTATCAACGTGCCTACCAAGCACTTGCGGACGGACTTGTTCACAGTAAGAAAGAGCACAGGGTTCGCCAGCAGAGAGACTTTGGGCAGCCAAATGGCAGTGAGCAGCAAGAAGACAGACGTGTCAGGGACGTTGAGCACAGTCTGGTAGACAACCAGGGTGGCGTAGGGCACACTGCATAAGATGAAGACCATCACCATGGAGAGCAGGGTGGCGTGTAGCTCTGCCTCCCGCTGGGAGGCATAGGGGATAGAGATGGTGTTCTGCGGGGTCCGGAGAGCTGCGATGATGACCTTCTTCTTCTGGCTAGCGCTCAGGGCCCGTCGGATCAGTATCAAGAAGAGGAAGACCACAGCCACAGGCACGATGACGGTGGTGATGTTATAGATCAGCACGTAGACCAGGTGGCCCAACGAGTTGCTCCAGGCTTCAGTGCAGGTGGACATGGCATAGATGTCGGCCACGTTGGTCACTGCGAACACAGGAATGCTGGCCACCACGGCATGGGCCCAGATGTACATCACCAGTTCGCGGGACTTGGCGTCAGATATCTTTCTCTCCAGTGGATAAAGAACTGAGTAGTACCTGCAAAATGCGCAAGCAAAATTCATTTCACAGGAGAAGATACTGTTTACATTCGGGGAATCTACATCACCAAAAGTAGGCGAGAGGGGGAAAAATGAGTCAAGTTCTTTTATCCTGCCTAAGATACACAGGACCACTGGAGGAATTAGGAAGTCAGACCTTGGGGCACCTGGGTGACTCAGTTGGTTAAGCCTCCTGCTTCGGCTTGGGTCATGATCTCACGGTTCGTGAGTTCAAGTAACGCATCGGGCTCCCTGCTCTCAGCCTGGAGCCTGCATTGGATCCTCTGTCCCCCTCTCTCTCTGCCCCTCCCCTGCTCACACTCTCTCTCTCAAAAATAAATTTAGAAACATTTTTTTTTTAAGTTAAAAAAAAAAAGGTTGGGGCGCCTGGGTGGCTCAGTCGGTGGAGCGTCCGACTTCAGCTCAGGTCATGATCCTGGGGTTCGTGGGTTCGAGCCCCATGTCAGGTTCTGTGCCTACAGCTCAGAGCCTGGAGCCTGCTTTGGATTCTGTGTCCTCTCTCTCTTTGTTTCTCCTTTGCTCACATTCTCTCTCTCCCAAAAATAAATAGAGATTAAAAAAACATTTAAAAAAAAAAAAAAGGAAGTTAGACCTTAAGTTTTGAGGACTTTCCCACATAATAGAAGTACACTAGGCCAAAAAAAGTACCTTTTCAAAAAATGAGCAGAGAAGAGCCCTGTCATATAGGACTGTCAAGACTATAAGGGAAATAAGTAAATCATTTCATTTCATAGCTAGTTATAAATATTGCCACTAGCATTAGATCCCAAAGAGTGCCTTCAATATAAAGGATGTCTCCCCTCTACGTAAAGACATCTATTTTCTCAATTTAACGGTAAAGGTAACTTGTAAAAAAATTTTACAAGGGCTAGAAGAGCGTAAGTGCAATTTTCAAAGCCACTAAGAGAAAGAAATTTGTGTACAGACATATCCAAAGCAGCCTTGGGCCACAGTGCACGCATGGATATCATTAGCATTTACAAGGCGCCCAGGGCAGATGAGCCCCATGTGAAGGACGGACTCTGACAAGGTCCTTGCACAAAATCAATTCAACTGACAAAAATTATTCCTGCTCAATAGCCATTGTTCCCATGATAATCACTCAGTGACCCTAAGAACAATTACGTCTAAAATGCCTGCACGATTAGATTTTTGTTAAAATCAGATCAGCCCTTTCTTCCTTCAAGCTTTAACGTGATCAGAACTGCAAAAGCACTTTGTTTCAATATCACCAACGATTTAGGGAAACTGAGTAATTCTTCAGACCCTAAGAACCATATCTGTCATGAAAGGGCTGCCACCAGTCATCAGACCTATGGTCAGCATAGGTCTCTGTGGTCAGCTAAAGCTGGAGTCGACCTTCCGCCTCTATTAACATTCATCACTTATGGGGTCAGATAAGCATGCGTGCCTCCCTGCCACAAGGATCTCTGAGCACCACCTATATGCCAGGTACTGCACCAGGCACTGGGTTACAAAGATGAAAAGACACACAGGAACATCCCTAAACTCCATGCGGAAAAAAGGCATGCAGATGAGCAATTATGACAGGAGATGATGGCTCTTCTAGAGGTGTGCACAAAGGAGGTACCAGAAAAGGAGCACCTGGGAAAATGTCAACAGAAGGTGGCACCGTGGTGGAGTCGGGCAGGGGACAGGCTGGGGGGAGAATGTTCCAGGCTGAGGGAGATACGATGTAAGCACATGACCATGGATGATCAGGAATGGATGGAATGTGGTGAAATGTGTTCTAGATCTCTTTCTGGGAGGGAAAGAAAGAGAAAGTACGTAACAATGAGTTATGCATGCCCTCAATGTCTTTCTCTGAGTACGCATACATTTCTAATCACAACTCATCAGTCCACTGTAAAGGTGTTGTGCCCACACATGAACACATTCCCATTTAGCAACTGACAGGTAACAAGACCAGGCTCCCACTGTGTATTGGAAAAGCACACGGGCTCGCTATAAATCATTTTGTTAATGTTTACATCACTAGAAGATGATGTAGGAAGTGGCCTCCCAACTAACTTGCTGACTCAGGGCCATGACGCAAATATCTGAGAAAGAAGTGAGAGAAAGGATTGTCTTCCCTTCATCTTCATGCACGCCCTACTTACACTTGACAGTAACCTGTTTCTCTGTATAATAAAATAGGATTTTTTTTACCAGTCTTTTTTTTTCCTACTAAAACGACTTATGTACTTTTTTTTTTTAAATCATAGCAAAAATACAATAGATTTTTGGCTGAAAAGAGAATAAGGATTTCTTATTGTTTACATATTTTCTTGTCTAACACTGAGGGCCCAGAAGCAACCCTCGGGGATTACTGCATAGCTTCCAGGCACGATGGCAACATGTTCAGAATCCGGTGTTCACACTCTTACTGCATCCTATTGTAAAAATCTTCCAGGGCTCATAGCAGCATGATGCACAATAGCCAGAAAGTGGAAACAACCCAGATGCCTGTCAACTAGTAAATGGGTGAACAAAACATGGCATATCCACGCAAGGGAATATTTATTCAACAATAATTAAAAAAAAAGAATGGAGCAAAATTTTAAGAGTAGATTCTGAGAGTTCTCCTCGCAAGGAAAAACACCACATTTTTTTCTTTTCTTTTTTGGGGGGTCGGGGAGTTTCGGTACAAGACAATGGATGTTAACTAAACTTACTCTGGCAATCATTTCACAATATACGTAAACCCAGTCATTCTGCTGTATACCTTGAACTTCTACATTGCTATACATCAATTATATCTCAACAGAACTAGGGATAAGGGACGAAGCTGTAAAGCTACTGCATGGATGAACCCTGAAAACATTAAGCTGAGTGAAGGAAGCTCGACACAAAACAAGTTGAATGACTCCACAATAAGATATGTCCACAAAAGCAACAAATAGAGACGGAAGGTAGGTCAGTGGTTGCCTTGGTCCAGAGGTGGGAAAGGGAAGTGACCGTAAGCGAGCAGGAGGTTTCTTTTTAGGGTCATGGAAATGTTCTAAATGTCAGTTGCGGTGATGGCTGCACCTCTCTGTAAAAATACGAAGATTCATTAACTTGTACACTTAAAATGGGTGAATTTTATGACATGTAAATAGTATCTCCACAAAACGGTTGAAGAACACTTTCAAGAAAGAAAAGCCCACCTCGTGGACGGAAGATGGAAGACCTCACCGAGCAGGTGGCAGAAGGAGCGTGGGAAGGACCCCTGCTGTGAACATGGAATAGTTAAAACACAAAATGCATTAGGGCATCCACCCGGCTGTAAGTGGACTTTTCACTCCAACCTTACCCTGCTAGATTCCAGGGCTGTGCGATGGCACTTTCCAGATATTCAGAGACATCTTGCTGAGCACGGAAGAGACACACACGGCAAAATGGCATGACATGGGGCACGTTCAGCTTGCCGAAGGGATTGAGTGACGCACAGAATCTTTTTTGAATGAGAATTAGTTGCCAACATTTAAAAATAGTAAAACTCAGGGCACCTGGCGGATTCAGTTGGTAAAGCATGCCACTCTTGACCTCAGGGTCATGAGTTCAGGCCCGACGTTGGGTGTAGAGGTCATTTAAAAAATAAAATCTTAAAAAAAATAAAAATGGTAAAACTCCAGATTTCTGATTTCTCTTCTAAGAAAATAGAAAGTCCTGCCTACGGAGGCTAGATACCCACAAAGTAACAATTAGCTGCATCTGCTGGGTCACTGACCCCTATGAACAGGAATGCAGACACAAAACACCCTGGCCTGTGACATTTGGCTTTGTCACCTGCTTCTGCTGACCCTGTAGATGGTGAAATTCTAGTGATAAACTCCCAAAGAGCTAAAGTGGCTCCTAGCAAGATCTGACGGTAAAATAATTGCAGACAATATATCTAAGGAAAGCTGTGCCAATCAAAAGGGAAACCTCAAGACAAACAAATATTGGTGCAGCCTTTCCAAGCACAGGCCATAAATAATTCACTTAACTTTTCTTACTACTGAGGAACCTTAGGCTCAGAAAGGTTAAGCCACTTTGCCCAAAGCAACCCAGCAAAAAAGCAGTGTGCGTAGGACTTAAAGCTAACTTGAGGCTCCAGAGCCCTCTCTCTTACCCGCAAAGTCAATGACTCCTCTTAGTACACTGGGGACTTTGTGTGACTCTATGTCCTTCCATGCAGATGACCCTGGGCAGTTGATTCAATCAGAAGTCCAGGTCTGAGGCTGAAGTGACTCCACAGATTGGTTCTGTAATCCATGCCCTCATAGATCATTAAGGAATTAAGTGTGTTTTGAACGGACGAGTTTAAAAATTCCAAATTCATCCAAAATGTAGTTAAATTTATCAATGGGGATAAAGCCAGAGAGCCAACACTTCCCCTCAGGAACTTTTCCTCTCTGTAAATCTTGAAATCGAAAGTACTCATGGATGCAAAATGCCTTCCAGCTCTTGTCTGCTTGTTTAGTTCTATTCTCTAAAATGTTTTATTATCTGAAATGGTCTTCACTAAGTGCTATCAACAAAAAGAGAAGGCAGGAAGCTGTAGATTACTGAAATCTTCACACTTGACCCTGATGAATTTGATCAAATTATGTATGATGGCAGTAGCTAAAATATGATTCATTTCCAAATGAACACCCTTATAAAGAGGATGGGAAGAGAAAACAACCACCACCACAGTATAAAGGCTTGGAAATAAATCCTCCGGAGGAATTCTGCCATTGTCTTGCCAACTCCAACTGGTTATATAGTCATTTGTTAAATAACCACTGAACTGTTCCCTTTTTCTTCCAGAAACATTTTCATCCTACATCAAAAAGCACTAATTGCAGAGTTATCAATCAGATGCGCAATCTACTACAAATTGCAACGCCAATGCCACCAATTCCAACCAAGCTGAAGCAACATCATGATCCAGTCTGCCCCAGCAACTTCATGATGTATCCCCCACAAATGCCACATCTTCTCTAAAGGTCTTATTTTCTGTAGCTGCCGTGAAATCAACATGACTTTTGTGAGTCATCTGTTTCAAACGTTCATTCTCTTTCACTTGACCCCAAGCAGACTACAAAGCAAAGTGTGGAACACCGACTATTTGCCATTTTGCTTTGTGATGCTAATATTTCCATGCACTTGAAAAAAAAAAAAATGTGAACCCCTGGCTACCTGATCTTACCTGTCCAAGGCAATGGCAGGGAAGCTGAGGATAGTCACGGAGCAGAAGAGTTTGTGCAAAAATTTGACGACCTTGCAGAAGAGCATGGTGTAGATCCACCAGCAACAGTGAGGACTAGTGCTAAGGATGATGTCAAAAGGCACACACACCAGGCTGGCACAAATCCCAGAGCAGGCCAGGTTTTTAATGAACCTGTTGGTGACAGATTTGAACACGGTTGTGCGGCAAGTTGACCATAACACCATGAAGTTTCCTGGCCAGATATGCAAAAAAAAAAAAAAAAAAAAAAAAAAAAAAAAAGTTTTTTAAATTAAAAATAATAAATTAAATAAAAAGAAAGAAAGAAGACAAAAAAGGAAAAAAAGAAACCGGTTAAAAAAAAGATTGAAAAGCCATTTGAGAGTTTATTTCAAAGAATCATTTAAATACTTATATATTACATTGTCAATGTGCGTAAAATTATTAAATCACTTATGTACGCACCAAAAAGTCTAGGAGAAATTTTAGTGGTAAGTTTTGTTATTTAACTTTAGACTTAACAGTATAAGGTAATGATTCAGTCTCATCTGAGTATAAAGAATTTGCTACATATTACTTAATCTCAGGCAGCCTACTTTTACCAAGTTTGCAAACAACCTCCATGTTGCAAACTCTGCAAGACAAATAGGACGCAAGCCATACGTGCCATTAAAAACTTCTAGCAGCCATATTTTTCAAAAAAAAAAAAGAAGTAGGTGACATTTTAAGATTATACTTTATTTAACCCAGTATATCCCAAACATTAGCATTTCAACATGTAATCGTTACTTTCAAAAGTACTGGTGAAATATTTTTCATTCTTGTTTTTGTACCTGTTTCTGAAATTTGGTATGCACTTTTCCAGTGTTTATTTACTTATTTATTTATTTTTTGAGAGAGAGAGAGAGAGAGAGAGAGAGAGAGAGCGCAAACTGGGGAGAGACAGAGGGAGAGAAAGAATCCCAAGTAAGCTTTGCACTGTCAAAGCAGAATCCAATATGGGGCACCGACCGTAAGATCATGACCTGAGCTGAAAACAAGGGCTGGATACTTAATCGACTGAGTAAGCCAGGCATGCCGGGTGTGCATTTTTTAAATTGAAACATAATTGCCATATAATATCATATTCATTTTAGGTGCCCATGGTGTACATTTTATTTTACACTTACAACACATTTCAATTTGCACTAGTCACATCTCAAGTCCTCAATAGCAACTTGAGGCTACCATACAGGTTTGTACTGTTCTAGACCTCCAGCAGCAATGACACATCTTTGAGCACTTCCCTATTGCGGCTTCCACAGGCCTATACTCTCCTGGTTTTCTCCTACCCTCCCACCTCTCTCATTTTCTCAGCTACCTCTCTCCTCACTTAAAAACTGAATTATTTGGTTCTAAGAACTTGAATCAGGCCACAATACTGGGAAAGGAGCACCCACACTCAATGCCTAATTGACCACACATAAGAAAATGTGTGTACATATACACTCTCTCTCACATTCTCACTCACACTTACAAGCACATGAGCATACACATACACATGCAGACACACAAATAAACACACAACCAAGTAAGATAATTATATATTTGGTCATTTCATCCTATTAGCACTTTAGATTCTTTTTAGCTTCATAAGGCATACTAAGGACAAGTATACGTTTTACGTAACACACTATTCAACCTTGAGATACTTGAGATTTTAGAGATCATGTTCTAAATCACCTAATCCGGGGCGCCTGGGTGGCTCAGTCAGTTGAACGACCGACTCTGGCTCAGGTCGTGATCTCACGGTTCATGGGCTCGAGCCCCATGTCGGGCTCTGTGCTGACAGCTCAGTCTGAAGCCTGCTTCGCATTCTGTGTCTTCTTCTCTCTCTGCCCATCCCCAGCTCATACTCTCTCTCTCCCAAAAATAAATAAACATTAAACAAAAATTTTTTAATAAATAAAATAAATCACCTAATCCCCCTTGGAAATAATTCAAGTTCTGTACCCATTACTCCTCCTGATATATTCTCAATATATATCCTAATACTAGATTCCGTGACAATATTCAAAGCCCAGGCTATGGGCACAGCAACAAGGTACACACTCACAACCCTCAAAACCATTTGGACAAACCTACTTTCCCTGGGAGTACTGTTGCTCTATCATTCCTCCCAATCTAAAATATAAATAAAGATTCCTCTTTACCTGGTGGACTTCCTACTTAAAAATAATTGATGTTGAAGACGCAGACATGTCAATTAACTACTACTCACAGACAGTACTTGACAGACCTTGAGGAACTAACCAGGAAGTATTTTGCAAACTAAATTTTGCCTCTAAAATTTTTTGACAATGGCTGTCCTTTTTAACTGGTTCACAGGCTTGGCATCTTTGAAACTAATAATCCTTGTGTGTTAAAGAGACTAATTACCAAAATAAAGTATTGCAAAAGTGACTTGGAAAATAATGTGCCTTTGGGAATCTTCCTGAGAAAACAAATTGCTCTTTAAAAACACTCAGCTTCCCCAGACTCAGTGCAAGAAAATTCATGGTCATGCTTTTACAAAAAAATAACATACCACACAGAATATTCTAAAAACTGAAACTTGAAAAAAGCAAACGAAAAGTGGAGGCAAATGTTAAATTATAAGAAAAATTCTAAGAAGACAAACAGCCAAGAGAGAGGCCAAAGTGAATCAGCAAGGATTAGAAAGACTACAGAGGGATGTTTATACTCAGCAAACACCATGTAATATAAGAGCAAATCTAAGCAAGGGAAGTAATACTATTCCATAATAGAAGAAACAAAACAGACAACTACTTTGTGTAGAATGGAATTTTAAATTTCTTCTTAGCTTCAGTTTGCAGCCAAAAAATAACCAAGAACAGAGTCTCTTAGGTTAAAAGAATTATGTAAAATGAATTATTAGTAAATGCTTTTAATTAACATGCCAGATAATAATAGGAATGACTTTTAGCCTGTATTTTAATTTAAAGTGGCTTTCCTATAGGTAGCAAATAGTTGACTCTTACTTCTTTAACTGATCTGGCTCTTTTAATTGATGTGCTTAGATCATTTGTATTTAATGTAAATATTAATATGGTTGGAGTAAAATCTGCCCTCTTGTTACTTGTTTACTATTTGTTCTATCCATTCTTTGTTCCTTTCTTTCCTCTTTATCTTCCTGATGTTGGATTGAATACTTTTCAGATTCCATTCTATTACCACTATTGCCTTTTTACACACTTTAAAAAATTTTTTGTAATGGTTTCCCTATGTTTACTATTTACATGTTTAATTACAGTTAACTTTCAAACTCTATTATACTGCTTCACATGTAGTGTAACAATCTTCTAACAGCATATTCCTAACTCCTTCCTACTAACCTTTGCACTTCCAGTGTCATACAATATTTTTATATAAATTACAAACCCAAAATATATCGCTGAAATTTTTATTTTCAACAATTTTTAGAGTAATTTAAAATGAGACATAAAAGTTTTTTATATGTATCTTCACTTAAACCACTTTGTGAGATCTTCATTTCCTTGTGTATTTCCAAGTTTCTGCCTGCTATCATATTCCTCATGCCTGAAAAACTTCCCTTAACATTTTTTGTAGAGCAGGTCTGCTAATAATTAATCCTCTCAGAGTCTGTCTGAATGTCTCCCTTTTTCCTTCATTTATTTTTTTTTAATTTTAATGTTTATTTATTTTTGAGTGACAGAGAGACAGAATGCGAGTGGGTTAGGGGTAGAGAGAGAGGGAGGCACAGAATCCAAAGCAGGCTCCAGGCTCTGAGCTGTCAGCACAGAGCCCAACGTGGGGCTCGAACTCACAAGCTGTGAGATCAGGACCTGAGCTGAAGTCAGATGCTCAACCGACTGCGCCACCCAGGCACCCCAATTTCCTTCATTTATTTTTGTGAAAGAGAGAGTGTGCATGTGCATGCGAATGGGGAGGGGCAGAGAGAGAGAGAGAGAGAGAGAGAGAGAGAGAGAGAGAGAATCTTAAGGAGGGTCCATGCCCAGCACAGAGCCCAACTTGACATTCAATCTCACCATCATGAGATCATGACCTGACCTGTGCTGAAATTAAGGGTTGGTCACTTAACCAACTGAGCCACCCAGTTGCCCCTTTCCTTCATTTTTAAAAATGTTTTCATGTTTACTTATTTATTTTTGAGAGAGAGAGAGAGCATGCATGCAAGAGCATGCATGCATGAGTGGGGAAGGGGCAGAGACAAGAGGGAGAGAGAATCCCAAGCATGCTCCACACTATCAGTGCAGAGCCAGATGTGGGACTCAGTCTCATGAACCATGAGATCATGACTTGAGCTCAGATCAAGAATTGGTCACTTGACCAACTGAGCTACCCAGGCACCCTTCCTTCACTTTTGAAAGACATTTTTGCTGGGTATAATTTTCTGAGTTGAATGAAGTTTTCCTCTAGTACTTGACAGATGTCACTTTATTATCTTCTGGATTTCATATTTTCTGATAATATGTCTGCCATAAATCTTACCTCTGTTCTTCTGTGTGTATTCTGTCCATTTTCTCCAACTGCCTTCAAGGTTTTCTCTTTCTCTGGGGCGCCTGGGTGGCTCAGTCAGTTGAACTTCTGACCAGAGGTCATGATTTCATGGTCTGTGAGTTCGAGCCCCGCATCGGGCTCTGTGCTGACAGCTCAGAGCCTGGAGCCTGCTTCAGATTCTGTGTCTCCCTCTCTCTCTGACCCTCCCCTGTTCATGCTCTGTCTCTCTCTGTCTCAAAGACAAATAAACATTAAAAAAAAATTTTTTTTAAGATTTTGTCTTTCTTTTTGGTTTTTACCAGTTTGAATATGATGTGCCTAGAAGTATGAGTGTGTGTGTGTGTGTGTGTGTGTGTGTGTGTGTGTGTGCGTGCGTCTCTGTGTTTGTATACACCTGGTTCAGGCACTCCAATCTTCTTGGATCTATGATTTGATACCTTTTATTATTTTTGGAAAATTCCTGGCCAGTCAATATTTCGTCAATATTTCTCCTGCCCCATTCTCTCTCACTTCTCTTTCTGGGATTCTAATTACATGTGGTATGTGTGGTAAGCACAATAATGCCCCATCACCAAAGATGTCTATATCCTAATCCCTGCAATTTATGAATATGTTAGGTTACATGACCAAGAGGAATTAAAGCTCCTGCTCAGTTGGCCTTAAGATAGGGAGCTTATCCTGGATTATCATAGTTTTTAATTATTCTCTATGTGATCATTTCAATATCTGGATCATACCTGAGTTAAGATTGTGATTCTGTGTCTCTTGACAGTGAGTTTTTGTTTTGTTTTGCTTTTTATGTCTCCTAATTTTAGGGTGAAAGCCAGATATCATCTTTAGGATAATAGATACTGGTAAACAGTATCTACAGGACATTTGGACAGATATGCACACACAAACACACACAATTATGCCAAAGAAGTATTTAGGTTAGATTCCAGACCCCAAGCTATGGGTCAACAAGGGTCAACAGCCTCTTTTAGTAGTCCCATAAATATAGACAGGATTTACATAGGTGAAAACCAAGAAATAACATGTTTCATAATTTTTTAAAGTGAGAGAATAGGAAAAGAAGGGGGAAAAAAGAAGAGCCAGGCACCAAGAAATATAAGTATTCTATGTGAAGTAGACACCTCCTACTATGCCATAGACCTATGGTTCCTAAATCTTCATAATCATTGGGATCACCTGAGAAGCTTCTAAAATGCAGATTCCTGTGTCTCAGCCCAACTGAATAAGAACCCTGAAGGGCCTGGGAATCCTTTATTGTATGTGTAGGAAATTCTGATGACAGCTAAGGAGCACTACCACCGTCACTCACTGTCAGCCTTCACCATACTGAGCACCCCAAAGTACCCATTGTTTTTTGGGTTTTTTTTCAAAGAGAGCTTTTCCCCAGTACTGGAAGCAAAAACATGCCAAATCACATTGAGCTCTAGTTATAACCTCTATAGAGCCCCAAGGAAATCCTTCTCTGGTCAATGATCAGTACTAGACTGCTGCTCAGCTTCTCAACATGGCCTGTGGACACAGGCTGAGCTACAGCTGTAGAAATAGCTTTTCCTACCAGAGGAGAAATACAAGACAGGATGACATCTTTCACCAATTTTTTTATTATCCATGCTCGTTGACTCGTGGCATCTTTCCCAGCTGCTCACCATCGTTGACAAAACAGAAAGGATAGACAGATTTTAATTCACTTTAATCCATTCATTTCCAGTTTTTAAAATGAGCTCATTCATGTAGTCACCATAGAGTTTATATTTAGCCATTGAAAGCATATATTTTGTTTTATAAAGAAGAGGAAAAAGTGAAAAATATGGTTCCTTATTGGAAGCTGCACAGGGAAGGAGAAGGCAGGATGAAACAAAAGAGAATGAAACTCAAGAGCCTTGCTTTCTGGGCTACAGTTCTGATATTGTGTAATATAGATTATACCTTGGCCATTAGGACTGCTCTAATTACTTGGGAGATCTAAAACTTCTAATTACTTGGGAGATCTAAAACTTCAGGGCACCATTTTTGTTTGGGGTTGTTTTTTTGTGTTTCCCAAGTGAAACACCTTATTGTGTCTTATAATTATTAAGGGAAGACATAGTTAATTTTTTTAACTCAGACAATAAATAAGGAATAAATGAATAAGATAGTAAAATTAAATAATAAAAGTAAAAATTACCCACCCATTGACAACCATCTGTAAGCTTAAAGTATTTATCCTTCCAAACTTCTTCTTATATATACACAATTTCACTGATGCCAGTGGGACCAACCTATTCACACTGGTTTTTAACTAGGTCTTGTCACCATATCAACCGTCTTTCTACGACAATAAATAAAAATAGATTTATATCGTTTAAACAGCTGCGCAAAACCAACAGTGCTTTTACAGTTATGCCCAAATTTACTTCATGTATGTGTATGTATATCCAGATAGATAGATAGATAGATAGATAGATAGATAGATAGATTTGGAAACTAAACGGATTATTTACTGAGGACACATTCCTAGAGGCAGAATTTCTGAGTCAAAGACTTCCACATTTTTATATATATTGCTAAATGACCCTCCACAAAAGGCATATGAGAGAGCTGGCTTCCCCATATGCTTGCTAAAAGTTCTGCAGTTTCACTAAAATCTTTGGAATTTGGCATGTTTCCTCAATCCTAGGATTTATGTTTTCCTTACTTCTAGAAAATGTTCATCCACTGCCTGTCTGAATTTGGCCCTACCCTCTTTCTCTTTCTTCTGGTCTTCTGAAAACTTGCATTGAACTTATATTAGGCCTCATTCTAATGGTTGTATCTCTTGACGTTTCCTTCATATTTTCCATCAGTGCATCCTCTTCAGACAACTGGATGATATTTCTCAGCTCTACCTTCCATTTTACCAATTCTTAATTAATCTGAAAATAACAAAATCATATTTTTATAGCTTTTTGAGTATCAAGCTTTTTGAAATTTGAATTTGAGTCTACTTTGGACTGCCTACTCTGTATTCCCAGTGGCCAGTTATTGTACCATGGCACCAGAGTGAACTCAAAACCACAAAGGGTCAAGAAAGTCAAAAAAGGAATTAATGATCTTGGCATGGTTTCATCAAGAAAAATAAAAAAAATCTCAAAAATAATGGTGACTGCCATTTAATGCTTTAAATCAATTATCAATAAGCTTGAAATCAGCAAGAGATTAATCAGGGCACAGGCTTTGGAGTCAGAAGATCTTTACCAACATGTCATCATTGCCACGTGATCCAACTTTGCTAAACCTCAGTTTCCTCATTTAGGTAAACGGGTAGAAACAGTAATAATGGTTGTTGTGAAGGCAAAATCCATACGTGATTTTAAGACGATGCTGGTAATCACTCAACTATTAGGCGACATTTTATTATGAACTGGGAGCTATATGAAACTGCAAGGTACTGAAGAACAAAAATGGAATCTAAGAATTGAGAATGAATTTCATTTATAGATAATCCACAAAAGAAACAAATGTGAATTTGTGCAGTCATTTATAGCATGAATAAAAATAAAGAAAATCCTAAAGGCCCCACCCAAAAACTACCAGAAATAATAAACGAATTCAGAAAAGCAGCCAGATACAAAATTAATACTCAAAATCGGTAGCGTTTCTATACACTATAACAAAAGAGCAGAGAAATTTTAAAAACACCTATTTACAATTACACCAAAAAGAATAAGATCCCCAGGAATAAACTGTTTTTAGTTTATTTATGTATTTTGAGAGAGAGAGAGAAAGAGAGCGGGTGGGGCAGGGGCAGAGAGAGGGAGAGACAGAATCCCAAGCAGGCTCTGTGCTATCAGTGTTCGAGCCCCATGTCAGGCTCTCTGCTGACAGCTCAGAGCCTGGAGCCTGCTTTGGATTCTGTGTCTCCCTCTCTCTCTGCCCCTTCCCCACTCATGCTCTGTCTGTCTGTCTGTCTGTCTGTCTCTCTCTCAAGAATAAACATTAAATTAAAAAATAAAGTTAAAAAAGTGGGCAAGGACCTGAATAGACATTTTTTTTTCAAAGAAGACATACAAATAGCCAAGAGGCACATGAAAAAATGCTCACTATCACTAATCATTAGGGAAATGCAAATCAAAACTACAATGAGATAACACCTTGCACCAATTAGAATGGCTAAAATAAAAAAACACAAGAAATAACAAGTGTTGGCAAGGATGTGGAGAAAAAGAACTCTTGCACACTGTTGATGGGAATGTAACTTGGTATAGCCACCATGGAAAACAGTATGGAGGCTCCTCAAAAACTTAAAAATAAAAATATCATATGATCCAATAATTTCACTATTGCATATTTACCCAAAGAAAATGAAAACACTAATTTGAAAAGAAAAGATATATGCACCCCTATGTATACTGCAGCATTATTTACAATAACCAAGATATGGAAGCAACCTAAGTGTCCCTCAATGGATGAATGGATAAGGATAATGTGGTATACGCACACACACACACACACACACACACACACACACAGGAATACTATACAGCCATAAAAAGATGAAACTATGTCATTTGGGAAAACATGGATGGACCAAGAGGGTACGATGCTAAGTGAAATAATTCAGACTGAGAAAGATTCCACATATGATTCCACTCGTAAGTAGAATCTAAAAAATAATAATAATAAACAAAAAGCAGAATCAGACCTATAAATACAGAGAACAAACTAATGGTTGCCAGAGGGGAGGAGGGTGAAGGGTTGAGCAAAATGGGTAAAAGGAAGAGGGAGATACAGGCTTCCAGTTATAGAATGAACAAGTCATGGGAATACAAGACACAGCATAAGGAACACAGTCAATGATATTGTACTAGCGATGTATGAAGACATATGGTAGCTACACTTGTTTGAGCATAGCATAATGCAGAAACTTGTCAAAAATCACTAAGTTGTACCTAAAGCTAATTAACATTGTCAAATATACTCAAATAAAAAATAAAATAAAATAAAATAAAATAAAATAAAATAAAATAAAATAA
>NW_026057582.1:82300577-82312665 GCF_023721935.1 Panthera uncia
AAAATAAAATAAAATAAAATAAAATAAAATAAAATAAAATAAAATAAAATATACACAGTCTTTGACACAGTTATTTCACTTGTGTAAATTCATCCTAAGAAATTCAGTGAAGAGAGGGAAAGTTATATTCAAAAAGATGCTAACTATAATGTTTTTATAATGGCAAAGAGCTGGAAACCTAAAGGGTTCACTATGAAAACAGCTATGTAAATTCATGTAAACTTAATAAAATATTATAGACATTGCAATAATGATTACTATGGGGCACCTGGGTGGCTCAGTCAATTAAGCACCCGACTTCGGCTCAGGTCATGATCTCACGGTTTGTGAGTTCGAGCCCCATGTCGGGGCTCTGTGCTGACAGCTCAGAGTCTGGAGCCTGCTTCGGATTCTGTGTCTCCCTCTCTCTCTGCCCCTCTCCTGCTTTCTCTCTCTCTCTCTCTCTCTCTCTCTCTCTCTCTCTCAAAAATAAAGATTAAAAAAAATTTTTTTAAGAATGATTACTAAAAAGGCATGTATATGCATAGAAATTCCTCATATTAAGTACATCAGATGACAATGAATGATACATATTTGTATGTATAATATTAGAACAAGTAAAAATACACACGTAGGGAACTAGAACCAACTGAAAATTGTGTTAGGTTTTCAACAGATTCTTTCTTTGATGTAATTACTTTCTTCTTTGTCTTCCTCGTGCACAAAGTCAGTGTCTTAGTCTGACTAAAAGATTATTTATATCATTATGAAAAAAAAAATTTAATGCTCTCTGGCCAAGGATATGTTACAAATAATAAAACGATGATTATAATTATGCTTCATTATTTACTTCTTAAAAAAATATTTTAAAAGCATTACTTATACTCTTAAATACAGAAAACAAACTGAGGGTTGATGGGGGGTGGGAGAGACAGGAAAGTGGGTGATGGGCATGGAGGAGGGCACTTGTTGGGATGAGTACTGGGTGTTGTAGGTAAACCAATTTGACTATAAATTATATTTTTAAAATAATAATAATAATAAAATAAAAATAAATAAAAACATTACTCATTACCCATTATCCACCACCTTCCCAGTAGATGGCCACTAAGCAGCCTTTTGTGCATAGAGGCTCATAGATGAGCAATTACGAATTTTAGTTAAAGTGGAAAAAAACTATTTGATTTCTTACCACTATCACTAGAAAATAAAAGTGACCCTGGGGGCGCCTGGGTGGCTCAGTTGGTTAAGTGTACGACTTTGGCTCAGGTCATGACCTTACCGTCCGTGAGTTCAAGCCCCATGTGGGGCTCTGTGCTGACAGCTCACAGCCTGGAGCCTGCTTCAAATTCCGTGTCTCCCTCTCTCTCTGCCCCTCTCGTACTTGTTCTCTCTCTCTACCTCTCAAAAATAAATAAATGTTAAAAAAAATTTTTTTTTAAAGAAAGAAAGAGAGTAAAAGTTACTCTGAATAATCTGAGGGCATTGCTCCATTTTATTTAGGTATGATTTGTATGTAGTTTCATTATCCTGATTTTGCAAAGAGTTGTTTAAAAAAAAAAAAAATGCCAGGGGCACCTGAGTGGCTCAGTCAGTTAAACATCCAACTCTTGATTTCAGCTCAGGTCACAATCTGACGGTTCATGAGTCCAAGCCCCCTGATGAGCTCTGTGCTGACAGTGCAGAGCCTGCTTGGGATTCTCTCTCCTCTCCCTCCCTCTCTCTATGCCTCCCCTGCTCGTGTTCTCTCTCTCTCTTCCTTGCCTTCTCGAAATAAATAAACTTAAAAAAAAATTCCAGAGAACAAGTTAGTGTGATATTGATGCGTTAAGTCTATTTAAAAAATTTTTTTAAACGTTTATTTATTATTGAGAGACAGGGCATGAGCATGGGAGGGGCAGAGAGAGGAGCACACACAGAATCGGAAGCAGGCTCCAGGCTCTGAGCTGTCAGCACAGAGGCCGACGCGGGGCTCAAACTCACAAACCGCAAGACCATGACCTGAGCCAAAGTCGGACGTTGAACCAACTGAGCCACCCAGGTGCCCCATCATTAAGTCCATTTTAAAGAACAGCCAAGGTACAAAAGCAACTTGATTCATTTTACCAAAAGCATTCAACAGTGCCCTACTGACATTAAGAAAAAAACAAATCGAAACTTCCCCACATCATATACTACCCTTTAAGATACGACCTCTGGCTGCCTGACACTTAATACCCAAAGCTACGGCATCATGATGGAATGGAATGAGCCTGGAAATTTAAGGGTCAAATCCATGTTTTTCTCTGAATCCTTAAATCCGCTGCCCCAACAAAACCCTTAAAGGGATTTCCCTTTCCTAAGAAAGATTGAGAGAGAGGGCAAGGGATAGGGAGAGGGAAGGAAAGCCCAGAGGGAAATAAAAAAACTCCTCAGTGTACAGAAGGCAAATGGTACCTGGAAGGTTCAAAAAAGACACTGTTAAGCACTGTAGACCTGGGGGTCAGGGACACCAATGTTAAAAGCTGAGTGTCAAAGTTCACACTTCCAAAGAAAAGTTTAAATAGTTCTAAAAAGGATTCTATTTTATTCTGATTTAAAAGAAAAAAAAACTTCCTCTCTCTAATCTACATGAGTAAACTTCCCCACTACCCAGAGAGTCAGCACTGGCTGGTGATAAATGGCTTTTTTGCCACTGGTATCAGAATTATGGCCAAAAAGAATGTCATGGAAAAACCAGCTTGCACTAGAGAGCTGTGTCTGGTGATTTTCAATACAATTTGCTCTTCCTCCCAGTCTAAAAATGTGAGTCTCTTCCTCACTGATGAAGAGTCAATTTGCTATAACTTGTGATTAAACCATTTAATATGTGCCCAACTCTGTTTAAGCTGATCTCTATTAGCATGAAAAATTTATGTTACTTTAGTTACAATTAATTTGATTCCAGGGGTTTTTCTGAAATGATATGGGAGGTTCAAATTAAGCAGGAATTGAATTAGCAGGAAGAAGCTATGCGGTAAGTTTATTAAAATTCATGGTGAATTTTAAATAGTTACTTTGAATGAAAAGCATCTTATGAAATATATATCCCCAATCTAACCTTGGATGATTTCTACCTAGAAGTTGTCCACAATGAATAATTCAGATAAAGTATTAACAAGATTCACTTCTGTAATACATAGGAACAGAGAAAAAGACTCCAACAATAGCCTCATCCAGTCAGTGCCTAAGAAGCCACACAAAGGATTTTAGGTGAGTCTACAACAAACGCATGTAGGTTTTAGCAACAATGGCATCCCAAGAGGTAAGTCCAAACTGTGGTACACAACCAAGACAAAATGATCCTAGGGGCTCTCTTGTGACTGTGGAAGTCACAAAGCCCCTGAAATTAGCTCAGTCCCTCACGTCTCTTAACACAAAGCAAGACACACACAGATGCACAGTATAAGAAAAAGACACACAGTCAGAGTCTAAAGTTGGAAACTCCTTTATTTGACAACTCAAGTTTTTTCCATGTAAATCAGGTAGAAAATGTTAACCTCCCTGAAAGGTATATTATTCCCTAAAAAGCCATGCCAAGAGTCTCTCCATCATTGGTCTCACAGAACTGTGAGAGTGTCAAAACCCTTTAATAAGCACAGGATCCTCCTCCATAAGTATATGGGGAAAGTTTCCAGAGAAAAGGAGAAAATAAATTATCTAGTATCATTAAGCATGCTCCCCCTGGATCTTCATCCAAACAAGCCATTCTTGATTGGGTGCAGATGAAGTAGTTCACCGCCCTAAATATCTACTACACAGGCTATCTCACTAAGAAGTCATTGCCTGTATTAAGTTGTTCGTGCAGGGGCACCTGGGTGGCTGAGTTGGTTAAGCGTCCGACTTCGGCTCAGGTCATGATCTCAAGGTTCGTGGGTTCGAGCCCCACATCGGGCTCTGTGCTGACAGCTCAGAGCCTGGAGCCTGCTTCAGATTCTGTGTCTCCCTCTCTCTCTCTGCCCCTCCCCTGCTCACGCTCTCTGTCTCTCAAAAATAAATAATAAATGTAAGTTGCTCATGTAATCTATAAAGGCAGGGTCCACATCTTCTGAACCACTCATATTGCATTTAGCCTCGAGGGGTCATTTCTCCCCTAAAATACTGTAAGATTATGAAGCCTGAAAAGAACCTTATCTGAAAATTCCGTTGACCCTCATGAGCACCAATCACATTTTCATACCTAGGAGTTGCTTCATAAATACCTAAATAAATGAACAAATGGAAGCTTGAAGTTTGTTATTGCTTTATCAGAGTCACCAGAATCTTTTTTTCTGTGTACTGAATTTTGAAGGTACACCTATTGATGGCAACTTGCCTCTGGTCAACAAGCTGAATGTTTACTATCTTCCCACTGCCAACACACAGTATCAGAGCAGCTTGGGAGAGATGCATTTGACAATGATACATCATGCTATACTATAATTAGTCTAGTGAACGTACACAGAATACTCATGTACTCTATTCTCCTACTTCTTCTGTTCCAGTAACTATAATTATGCAGTCTGAAAGAGAAAATGATGCTGGAAATATTTCCAGGGAACACAAGGGCAAGATAATTAGAGGACTAAGAAAGGAAAGTGAGCTCTGATTCTGCTTCAGTTTATGAGGATCCAGCATGGCTGATGTGAGAGGGAGGAATAAGGTGTCAGAAACGGAAGTCTCTTACTCCTTATGATCTGGTGCAGTCTGACAAAGACATCGATTAAAAATTGAAAATTCCGTTCCTTTTTCTGTAGGAGAGACAAGAGAAATGGGAGGGACTGCAGGATGAAGAGCAAGGAATGGATTTGAATTCTAACAGATTTGGGGCCACTTTACCATTACCGGGGAGGTTAAATTTGCTCTACAGTAGACTTGTCATGTTCCCTTCACCACTCTCTCCCATCTCTGAAAAGGAGAAGGTGAGCAACACAGGGGTGTTTGTAGAGTGAGGATCTGGGACTAGGAGAGCCAGGGCAGCAGACGGGACAAAAGCTGGAGGCTGCCAGATCCAGGACAAGGTCAAAAACAGACAGCCAAGGCAAGGAAGGCTCTATGAGGAAGTGATGGATCTTAAAGTCACAGCAACATTGAGAACAGAAGACAAGAGTCATTGAAAAGATGAGTTACTACACACAGCCTATCAAGCCAAGTGACAACATAAAACAATGGAATAAATGTTCAGACAAAATACTAGGAGCCAAGAGCTTCATAGTAAGGAGGGAAGGGGTAAAGTAAGAAAAAATTAGACTACCACATGGGTAACAAGAAAGGAGCTTGATAACTGAGACAACCTCAGATTAGACCCTGAACTTTGATATGGTTCCTTGTGAGGCAATGCACAAGCCAACAGGCTGTATTTAAGAGCCTTGCAGGTATAACATGATTTTGGAAGTACTTGTAATGAAGTGCATATGGGTGGGCAAAACAATGCCTTTCAAAAAGCAAATCCTAACACCTCCTTTTCTCCTTTCCTCTTCCATCTCCCTCTGGTAAGCAAGAATGGAGAAAGAGGAGAAGAGAGCAATATCGAGAATAAAAGAACAGGGAGAATGATTTCAATTCCATTTATCTCTCACGCCAAGCCCTATTTTGTATGTGTATTTCCCAGGGACTATTTAAGGCAACCCAAGTCTTCTGTGCCTGGGTCTTCATTAGTCACATTGTTGAAAACTGGACAAAAGATTTCTTTGCTTTGAATCACGTTCCAAGAATCCAAGAGTCATAATTATGGTGACCACACTGACACAAATAAACAGGGAAGGAGAATTCTCCTAACATTTGAACATTTTATAAATAATCAGCTTTGAATTCATGCATTTTCCTTCTAATACTAGTTGATATGAATAACACTGAGTTATTTATTATGTAATTTTCTGGCTGGTTCAAAGTAAAATAGCATGAAACACTATTAGCTTGTTTAAAGCACTAAGATCAATGAGGAGATGTGACCTCTTATTTTTCCATTATAAAACAAAAGGCAGGGGAAAGATTTTTCTATCCTGTGATATAATGATTTTCCACTTTGTGGGTTTGTACATCACTGGCTTTCACAGTGCAATCAGTGTCACTGATTCAATGTGGATGAATAAATAAGATAAAATATAAAATCTGTTCACTTTCATTAAGTCCCAGTTTCCATTAGTCTTGCCCCTGACATTACTCTGATAAAGGTGTAAGCATTGAAATACCACGGATAAAGGCAAACATTGGCTAGTAAATATTGGCCAACAAATTTTAATAATGCCCCAAGTAAGGAAACAAAGGTGAGCATACATGCAATGATCAAGGAAACAGTGACATACTACAACATTTAGAATTGTCATTTTCTTCCTCCTAATACATAGAGGCAAACACAGAGAGTTAGACAAAATGAGGAGACAGAAAAATATGTACCAAATGAATAATAAAAAAATTGGAGCAAAAAGGCTAAATAAAATGGAGATAAGCAATACACTTGATAAAGAATTCAAAGTAATGGTCATAAAGATACTCATTGGACTTGAGAAAAGAGTGGAGGATCTCAGTGAGACTTTCAACAAAGATACAGAAAATATAAAAAAAGAACAAGTCAGAGATGAAGAACTCAATAACTAAAATCAAAAATAAACTAGAGGGATTTGATACCAATTTAGAGTATGCAGAAGAATGGATCAGTGACCTAGAAGATGGGATAATGGAAGGCAACCAAGCTGAGCATCAAAAAGAAAATAGAATAGGGCAGGCTGTGTGGCTCAGTCATTGAGCATCCAACTTCAGCTCAGGTTATGATCTCACGGCTCATGTGTTCGAGCCCCACATTGGGCTGGCTGCTGTCAGCACAGAGCGTGCCTCAGATTTTCTGTTCCCCTCTCTCTGCCCTTCTCCCACTTGTGCTCTCTCTCTCTAAAAAATAAATAAATCTTAAAAAAAAATGAATAATAGAAAATGAGGATAGGTTAAGGAAACTCAGTGACATCATCAAATGTAATAACATTCACATTATAGGGATCCCAGAAAGAGAAGAGAGAAAGAAGGGGACAGAAAATTTAGTGAAGAAATAACTGAAAAATTACCTAATCTGAGGAAAGAAACAGATATTTGGATCCAGAAGGCACAGAGAGCCTCCAACAAAATTAACCCAAAGAGGTCCAAGACATGTAATTAAAAGGGCAAGAAGGGGTGATAAAGAGAGAATTTAAAAAATATCAGGGGTGCCTGAATGGCTCAGTTGATTAAGCATCCGACTTCAGCTCAGAGATGATCTCATGGTTTTTGAGTTCAAACCCCACGTCGTGCTCTGTGCTGACAGCTCAGAGCCTGCAGCCTGCTTTGGATTCTGTGTCTCCCTCTCTCTCTGCCCCTCCCCTGCTTGGTCTCTCTCTCTCTCTCTCTCTCTCTCTCTCTCTCTCTCTCTAATATAAATAAAAACATTTAAAAAACATCAGAAGAAAAGAAAACAGTTACATAAAAGAGAAATCCCGTAAAACTATCAGCTGAGTTTTCAGCAGAAACTTTATAGGCCAGAAGTATGTGACATGATATATTCAAAGTACTGAAAAGAAAAAACCTGCAACCAAGAATACTCTACCCAGAAAGGCTATTATTTAGAATAAAAAGAGAGATAAAGAGTTTCCCAGACAAAAGTTAAAAGAGTTCATCACCACTAAAACAGCTTTACAAGAAACGTTAAATGGAATTCTTTGAGTGGAAAGAAAAGGCCATAACTAGAAGTAAGAAAATTATAAAAGGAAAAAAATTCACAGGTAAATGTAAATGTATAATAAAGGTAGTAGTTTAAGCACTTACAAAACTAGTATGGAAGTTAAAGTGCAAAAGCAGTGAAATAATTATACCTATAACAATCAGTCAAGGGATTCACAAAATAAAAAGTTGTAAAATATGATACCCACAAACGTTATGGGCACCTCATCTTTGACAAAGCAGGAAAGAATATCCAATGGAATAAAGACAGTCCCTTCAGCAAGTGGTGCTGGGAAAACTGGACAACAATACGCAGAAGAATGAACCTGGACCACTTTCTTACACCATACACAAAAATAAACTCAAAATGGATGAAAGACCTAAATGTAAGACAGGAAGCCATCAAAATCCTTGAGGAGAAAGCAGGCAAAAACCTCTTTGATCTTGGTCGCAGCAACTTCTTACTCAACATGTCTCCAGAGGCAAGGGAAACAAAAGCAAAAATGAACTATTGGGACCTCATTATGATAAAAAGCTTCTGCACAGTGAAGGAAATAATCAGCAAAACTAAAAGGCAACCAACGGAATGAGAGAAGATATTTGCAAATGACATATCGGATAAAGGGTTAGTATCCAAAATATATAAAGAACTTATCAACTCAACACTCAAAAAACAAATCATCCAGTGAAGAAATGGGCAAAAGACATGAATAGACACCTTTCCAAAGAAGACATCCAGATACCAACCGATACATGAAAAAATGCTCAATATCACTCATCATCAGGGAAATACAAATCAAAACCACAAGGAGATACCACCACCTTTTGCACTGCTGGTGGGAATGCAAACTGGTGCAGCCACTCTGGAAAACAGTATGGAGGTTCCTCAAAAAATTAAAAATAGAACTACCCTGGGGCGCCTGGGTGGCTCAGTCAGTTGAGCGCCAACTTTGGCTCAGGTCACGATCTCGCGGTCTGTGAGTTCGAGCCCCGCATCAGGCCCCTGTGCTAACAGTTCAGAGCCCGGAGCCTGTTTCAGATTCTGTGTCTCCCTCTCTCTGACCCTCCCCCATTCATGCTCTGTCTCTCTCTGTCTCAAAAATAAATAAACGTTAAAAAAAAAAAATTAAAAAAAAAAAAATAGAACTACCCTATGACTCAGCAATTGCACTACTAGGTATTTATCCAAGGGATACAGGTATGCTGTTTCGAAGGGGCACATGCACCTCAATGTTTATAGCAGCACTATCAACAATAACCAAAGTATGGAAAGAGCCCAAATGTCTATCGGTGGATGAATGGATAAGGAAGATGTGGTATATATATATACAATGGAGTATTATTCGGCAATCAAAAAGAATGAAATCTTGCTATTTGCAACTACATGGATGGAACTATAGGGTATTATGCTAAGTGAAATAAGTCAGTCAGAGAAAGACAAATATCATATGACTTCATTCATATGAGGACTTTAAGACAGAACAGATGAACACAAGGAAAGAGAAGAAAAAATAATATAAAAACAGGGAGGGGGACAAAACATAAGAGACTCTTAAATATGGAGAACAAACAGAGGGTTACTGGAGGGATTCTGGGAGGGGGGGAATGGGCTAAATGGGTAAAGGGCATTAAGGAATCTACTCCTGAAATCATTGCTGCACCATATTTTAACTAACTTGGATGTAAATTTTAAAAAATAAATTAATTAAATAAAATAAATTTTTAAAAAGATGTAAAATATGATATCATATACATAAAACATGGCAGGAAGACTAAAAATTTAGTGCTTTTAGAATGTGTCCAAACTTAAGTGACCATATATAATATACATTGCTATATACTTAAAATGTTATCTATGAACCTAAAGGCAATCACAAATCAAAAACTATAACACATACATTCTCAAAGAAAGGAATCTAAGGGGATTCTTGGGTGGCTCAGTCAGTTATGCAACTGTCTAGGGTTTAGGGTCAGGTCATGATATCACAGTTTTGTGGGTTCGAGCCCCATATTGGGCTTTACACTGCCAGAACAGAGCCTGCTTGGGATTCTCTCTCTCCTGCTCTCTCTGCCCCTCCCCCACTCATCTATCTCTGTCTCTCTCAAAATAAATAAATAAACTTAAAAAAAAAGAAAAAGAAAGGAATCAGAATCTAGGGCACCTGGGTGGCCCAGTTGGTTAAGCATCCAAATATTGATCTCAGCTCAGGTCTTGATCTCGGCGTCATGAGTTCAAGCCCCACATTAGACTCCATGCTGGGTGTGGAGCTTACTTACAAGAAGAAGGGGAAGGGGAAGGGGAAGGGGAAGGGGAAGGGGAAGGGGAAGGGGAAGGAGAAGGGGAAGGGGAAGGAGAAGGAGAAAAGAAAAAGAAAGAAAGAAAGAAAGAAAGAAAGAAAGAAAGAAAGAAAGAAAGAAAGAAATCAAGTATAATGAAAAGACAATCATTCAACCATAAGGGAAGAGAGCAAGAGGGGAAAAAAGGTACAGAAAAGAACTGCAGAAACAATGATGAAGTAAGTAACAAAACAGCAATAAGTATATACCTATTAATAATTACTTTAAATGTAAATGAACGTAATATTCCAATCAGAAGACACAGGGTGACTAAATGGAAAAAAAGGAAGACCCATATATATGCTCCTTACATAAAACTCACTTGAGACCTAAAGACACACGCAGATTGAAAGTGAATAGATGGAAAAACATCTATCATACAAATGAAAGCAAAGAGAAAGTTGGGGTAGCAATACTTATGTCACACAAAATATACTTTAAAACAAAGACCCTATCAAGAGACAAAAAAGATACTACATAATGATGAAGGAAACAATTCAACAAGAGAATATAACAACTGTAAATGTCTATGCACCCAACATGGAAGCCCATAAAGCAAATATTAATAGACATTAAGAAATCGACAGTAATAGAAAAATAGTAAGGGACTTTAACATCTTACTTACATCAATGTATAGATCATCTAGAGAGAAAATCAACAAGGAATAGTGGTTTTAAACACCACACCAGATCAGATGGATTTAACAGATATATACAGAACATTCCATCCCAAAACAATCGAATATACATTCTTTTCAACTTCAGATGGAATATTCTTCAGGATAAATCACATGTTAGGCCACAAAAAAGTCTCCATAAATTCAATAAAACTAAAATCATATCATGCTTTTTTTTTTTACCACAATGATATGAAAATAGAAATCAATCAAAGGAAAAAATTTGAAATGAACACAAATACATGGAGGCTAAATAACATGCTATTAAACAATGAAGGGGCCAACCAAGAAATCAAAAAGGAAATTTAAAAATACATGGAGACAAATGCAAATGAAAGCACAATGGTCCAAAATCTTTTGGATGCAACGAAAGCAGTTCTAAGAGGCAAATTTATAGCAATTCAGGTCTACCTCAAGAAAAAAGAAAAATCTCAAATAAACAATGGAACCTTACACCTAAAGGAGCTCGAAAAAGAAGAACAAAGCCAGCAGAAGGAAGTGAATAATAAAATTTTGAGCAGAAATAAATGAAATAGAGACTTTAAAAAAGAAGAAGAAAAGTGCAATAAAACCAGGAGCTAGTTCTTTGAAAAGATTAACAAAATTGATGAACGTTTAGTCAGACTCAAGAAACTAAGAGAAAGGACTCAAATAAATAAAATCGGAAATGAAGGGGTATAAATAACAACTGACAACACAGAAATACAAAGATTAAAAGAATACTATGAAAAAATATATGCCAACAAATTGAATAACCTAGAAGAAATGGATACATTCCTAGAAACATATACCCTTCCAAAACTGAATATAGAAGAAATATAAAATTTGAACTGATTACAGCAACAAAATTGAATCAGTAATAAAAACAAAATCCAAAAAAACATTAAGTCCAGGACCAGACGGCTTCATAGGTAAATTCTACCAAACATTTAAAGAAGAGTTAAACCTATGCCTCTCAAACTATTCCAAAAATAGACGAGGAAGGAAAGCTTCCAAATTCATTCTACAAGGTGAGCATTGCCCTGACACCAAAACCAGATAAAAACACTATGAAAAAAAAATTGTATCTCTGCCAATGTCTCTGCCAAAACTATATGCTCAAATCATTATCTCTGATGAACATGGATGCAAAAATGCTCCACAAAATATTAGCAAGCCAAATTCAACAATGTATTATATTTTTCCCCAAAACTCTTAATATTTATTTATTTATTTATTTATTTATTTATTATATATAATTTATTGTCAAATTGGCTGGCATAAACACCCAGTGCTCATCCCAACAGGTGCCCTCCTCAATACCCATTACCCACTTTCCCCTCTCCTCCACCCCCCATCAACCCTCAGTTTGTTCTTAGTATTTAAGAGTCTCTTATAGTTTGCCTCCACCTCTCTGTAATTTCCCCCCCTTCCCC
>NW_026057582.1:82312765-82330404 GCF_023721935.1 Panthera uncia
GTTTCTCAGGACCCACATATGAGTGAAAACATATGGTATCTGTCTTTGTCTGCCTTACTTATTTCACTTAGCATAACACTCTCCAGTTCCATCCACGTTGCTACAAATGGCCAGATTTCATTCTTTCTCATTGCCAAGTAGTATTCCATTGTATATATAAACCACATCTTCTTTATCCATTTATCAGTTGATGGACATTTAGGCTCTTTCCATAATTTGGCTATTGTTAAAAGTGCTGCTATAAACATTGGGGTACAAGTGTCCCTATGCATCAGCACTCCTGTATCCCTTGGGTAAATTCCTAGAAGTGCTATTGTTGGGCCATAGGGTAGATCTATTTTTAATTTTTTGAGGAACCTCCACACTGTTTTCCAGAGTGGCTGCACCAGTTTGCATTCCCACTAACAGTGCAAGAGGGTTCCCGTTTCTCCACATCCTCTCTAGCATCTATAGTCTCCTGATTTGTTCACTTTAGCCACTCTGACCATTGTGAGGTGGTATCTCGGTGTGGTTTTGATTTATATTTCCTTGATGAGGAGCAACGTTGAGCATCTTTTCATGTGCCTGTTGGCCATCTGGATGTCTTCTTTAGAGAAGTGTCTATTCATGTTTTCTGCCCATTTCCTCACTGGATTATTTGTTTTTTGGGTGTGGAGTTTGGTGAGCTCTTTATAGATTTTGGATACTAACCCTTTATCTGATATGTTTTGATGGTTGTTTCCTTTGCAGTGCACAAGCTTTTTATCTTGATGAGGTCCCAATAGTTCATTTTTGCTTTTAATTCCCTTGCCTTTGGAGATGTGTCAATTAAGAAATTGCTGCAGCTGAGGTCAGAGAGGTTCAACAATGCGTTATAAAAATCACTCACCATAATCAAGTGAGACTTATTCCAGGGATGCAAGCTTATTTTAGTATTCACAAATCAATCAATATGATATATCACATTAACAAGAGAAAGGATAAAAACCTTATGATCACTTCAACAGATGCAAAAAAAGCATTTAACAAAGTATAACATTCTTTCATGACAAAAACTCTCATCAAAGTGGGTTTAGAATAACCGTACCTCAACATAATAAAGGCCACATATGAAAAACTCACAGCTAACATCATACTCAATGGTGCAAAACTGAGAGCTTTTTCCTCTAAGATCAGGAAAAAGACAAGGATGTTCAGTCTCACCATTTTCATTCAACATGGTACTGGAAGTCCAAGCCACAGCAATCTAATAAGAAATATAAATAAAAGGCATCCAAACGGGTGAAGAAGAAATAAAATTGTCACTATTTGCACATGATATGATACTATGTATTGAAAACCCTAAAGACGCCACCAAAAAACTACTAGACCTGATAAATGGATTCAGTAACATCACAGGATAAAAAATTAATACACAGAAATCTGTTGCATTTCTATACACTAAAATTGAAGTAGCAGAAAGAGAAACTAAGAAAACAATCCCACATACAATTGCACCAAAAAGATTAAGATACCTAGGAATAAAACTACCCAAGGAAATAAAGGACCTGTACTCCAAAAACTACAAAACCTTGATGAAAGAAATTGAAGATGACAGAAAACAATAGAAAGATATTCCATGTTCATGGATTGGGAGAACCAATATTGTTAAAATGCCCATACAACCCAAAGCAATCTACATATTCAATGCAATCCCTATCAAAGTACCAACAACGTTTTTCACAAAACTAGGACAAATAATACAAAAATGTGTATGGAACCAAAAATGACCCCAAATAACCAAAGCAATCCTGAGAAAGAACAAAGCTGAAAGTATCACAAGCCCAGATTTCAAGATATACTACAAAGCTGTGATAATCAAAACAGTATAATACTGGCACAAACACAGACACATAGATCAATAGAACAAAATAGCCCAGAAATAAACCCATGCTTATATGGTCGATTAACCTATGACAAAGGAGGCAAGAATGTACAATGGGGAAAACACATTCTCTTCAATAAATGGTGCTGGGATAGCTGGACAGCTACATGCAAAAGAATGCAAGTAGACCACTTACTAACACCATACACAAAAATAAATGCAAAATGGATTAAAGATCTAAATGTGAGACCTGAAACCATAAAGTCCTAGAAGATAACATAGGCACTAATTTCTCGGATATTGGCCATAGAACATTTTTCTAGATATGTCTTCCCTGGCAAGAAAAACAAAAGCACAAGTGAACTATTGGGACTACATCAAAATAAAAAGCTTTTGCACACCAAAGGAAACCATCAACAAAACAAGGCAACATGCTGTATGGGAGAAGATATTTAAAGATAATATATCCAATAAGGGGTTAACATGCAAAATACATAAAGAACTTATACAACTCAACACCAAAAAACCCACAAATAACCCAACTAAAAAATACAACACACAAATGGCCAACAGACATATGAAAAGACGTTCGACATCACTAATCAGAGAAATGCAAATCAAAACCACAATGAGATATCACCTCACATTTGTCAGAATGGCTAAAGTCAAAAAAAAAAAAAAAAAAAAAACAAGAAATGACAAACATTGGCAAGGGTGTGGAGGAAAAGGAATCCTTGCACAGTATTGGTGGGAATGCAAATTGGTGCAGCCACTGTAGAAAACAGAATAGAAGTTCTTCAAATAACTAAAAATAGAAATACCATATAACCCAGTAATTCCACTACTGGACATTTACCCAAAGAAAATGAAAACACTACTAATTCAAGAAGATATATGCACTTCTATGTTTATTGCAGCATTCACAATAGCCAAGATAGGGAAGCAACCCAAGTATCCATCATATGAATAGATAAAGAAGATATGGCTTGTGTGTGTGCATATATTATGTATAATAGATATAATATATATATTATATATAATAGATATACATATAGTATACATACAGTTTATTTCTGGGCTATATGTATAATATATATGTATAATATATATGATATATATAATATATATACTATTATATATAATATATATTATATAATATATAATATTATATATAATATAATATATAATATTACTCAGCCATAAAAAAAGAGTGAGATCTTTCCATCTACAACAACATGGACGACCTAGAGGATATAATGCTAAGTGAAATAAGTCAGACAGAGAAAGACAAATATATGATTTCAATCCTATGGAGAATTTAAGAAACTAAAGAAAGGAACAAAGAAAAGAAGAGACAAACAAAAAAAGACTCTTACATACAGAGAACAAAGTGGTGGTTGCCAGGGGGGATATGGGTAGAGGGATGGGTGAAATAGATAAAGATGATTAGGAGGTACAAACATCTTGTTACAAAATAAATGAGTCACAGAGACGAAAAGTACAGCATATGGAATATGGTCTATAAAATGGTAATAATGTTGTTTGGTGACAGATGGTGACTACAGTGAATGGTGATGAGCACTGAGTAATGTCAGAATTGTTGAATCATTATATTGTACACCTGAAACTAATACGGCAGAGTATGTTAATTATACTTCAATTAAATAAATAAGATAAATAACATAAAATTGTCGTTTTTCTAATGAAGAACTCTGAAATTCTTTAATAGGAGTAAGAAGGTAATCTATAGCACCAAATAAACCTTATATACTCATATGGATGGAAGGAACCTGGAAGAGTCATCAACACTTTCCTTGTTTCCAGGTAAGACGATGTAAGTTTTGTACAAAGAAAAGGTATTTTTGCTAATTGTTAGGTCTTCTGGGAAAAGCAGTATCCTAAGGCCCCCTATGGTAAGCAGCTTGCTTCCAAGATGACCAATGATCCTTGCCTCCTAATACTTACATCTGTGTAGACTTCTCCCACAATGAATAGGGCCAACTAGTGTAAACAAAAAGACAATAGCAGAAAGGACATTGAGACTCCCAAGGCTAGTTCTTAAAGGACATGGCCACTTCTGTCTTATTCTCTTTGGAATCACTCATTCTGGGAAAAGCCAGCTAACACATCTTAAGGAATCTCAAGCAGTCTTATGGAATGATCCACATGGTGAAGAACTGAGAACTCCTGCCAATAGCCCCGTGAGTAAGCAACCCTGGAATCCTGGACATCCTCTACTACCACTCAAGCCTTCAGGTCACTACAGTATATGCAGGTCACCTTATGAGAGACCCACAGCCAGAGACACCCAGCTAAGCTATTCCCAAATTCCTGATCTACAGAAACTGTGAGATTACACATTTTTGTTTTAAGCTATGTGTTCAGGTCCACCATTTAGACACATTGCATAGACTCTGTCCTGTTTCTTTCATCTACAGAATGGGAATGATAAAATGAAATAATGTCTGAAAAAGTGCCAACACTGACTCATCCGTAGTGTTAAATAACTTTCATGCTTTGTGAATATCAGTATTTTTAAACTTTGTTTTACTGATCATCATGGAACTATAACTCTGTGAGACATTTCTAGAAGTCACAAAAGGCATCACAGTTACTCACTGAGCAACCACAAAATGATGTTTCTACTTACTTTTCCTTTAAGAAATTAAAAGAAAAAAAAATCAAAATCCTTTAGATTTTCCCCCTAGATGCAGTTCTTTTAACTTCTGAGAACTCTTCCTTTGACTTTCCTGGAAAAAAAAAATAACAAACACCAAAACCCAACAATTAGTAGTCCTTAAAATAAGTGTATCACCTTGCCTTCTTTCCAGTGGTAAAGTAAGGAAATCAGGAAATGTAGCTAGCTACTCAGCCAGCAAAATGTGATTTGCCCTGATAAGTGGTTCTCTAAAAGAACATAAAAGATGTAGTCAAGGCACACTGGTCACTAACCCTGGAAACTAGAGGTGTGGGATGGCAGTGTGCAGCATCCAACTTTACTTTAGGAGACAACCAGCCCGATCATTCAAAGGCCTTGGACATTAGGAACTATCAGTAACATGTGTCCAAAATACACTCCCCTGGATTTCCTTCTACAACTCGGGCCACTTCCCAGTATCTGTTGCTGGCTTCTCCTCCTACATCAGGGTTCAGTGTCAACCCTCTGTGTGTCATCTTCCCCCTAGACTTTCAGACCCCAGACCTTCTTTCCTAAATTGTAATGGTTCTCCTATTTATTGCACCACCTCACCTCTTATCTGAGCCCCAGACCCAGATATCCATATGTCCACCCAACATCCCTACTTAGGACTCTCACAAGTATCTCAAACGAAACTTCTGGCTTGCTTTCCCAAATTTCCCACTCCTCCAGTTTTACCCATCTCACAAAAATAGTCATTTTTTTTTCATTTTTAATTTTTAAAATTTTTTAAAAATAACTTACTGTCAAATTGGCTTACATACAACACCCAGTGCTCATCCCAGCAAGTGCCCTCCTCAGTGCCCATCACCCACTTTCCCCTCTCCCCCACCCCCGACCCCCATCCGCCTGTTCTCTGTATTTAAGGCTCTTGCCTCCCTCTAAGCAATGAGGGGCTGCCCGAGTGGCTCAGCCAATGAGGCGTCCAACTCTTGATTCCAGCTCAGGTCATGATCTCGCAGTTCCTAAGTTCCAGCCCCACTTCGGGCTGTGCACTGACAGCACAGAGCCTGCTTGGGATTCCCTTTCTCTCCTTCTCTCTCTGCCCCTCCCCTACTCATGCTCACACTCTCTTTCTCTCTCTCTCTCAAAAATAAACACTAAATAATAAAAATAACAATAAAGAAAAACCTCACGAAAGGAGACACGCAGGAAGATGGGCTTGGTTTTAGCAGAAAAGTGTGAGAAAGGCTTGGAAGCTGCTGGCTCTGGGGAGTCCTTAACACTCCAAAAGCTCCTCTCTCTAATTCCAACATGCTAGCCACAGGGAGGTCCTCCCCTCCTGCAAAGGTTCCTGTATGTTCAGAGCAGGGCAGCACGCCCACAGGGTGACCAATGCAGAGCTGGGGTGAAGCCAAACACCCACAGCATCTGTTCACACACATTATCTATTCTTCCCCCCTCATTCCTGTAACCTTTCCAATGGCATTTACATAAATGCAGCATCTTTTTGATAGTTTTAGCTTCACACGGCACACGTCAGCTTCCGTGATTAAAATCCATTGTGATCACTGAAGCTGCTTCTTCAGCTCCTGCCTGGAGAAAACTGAAGCCAGTAGGGCTTCAAAGGCCTGAAGCAGGCCTAAAGGTGCCATCGGGGTGAGCTTCCAAGAAAGAATCCTGACCACTGACCCAGTGTATCCTAAGGGCATGGCAAAAATGCAAATTAAAATAAAAAGGAGAAAACCTTTTCCACCATTGTTTGGCAAAAATAAAATAAAACTTACAATGCCCAGTATTAAAGGGTATAGAGATGTAAACACCTTGACATGGTTTGGGTGGGCAGGCAAATTGCTATAGGTACCTAGAAAATAACCTGCGCTATCATTAAATGAATGTACCCTGAACAGTCCTACTTTTGTGAAACTGTCCTGCAAATAAGAGTCAATACACAAGCCTGTATGCTCAAGTGCGTTTGTTGAAGGATTATGGACAGTGACCCCAAAATTGAAAACATCAACTGAATGTCCATCATTAGGATAAATTGTGACACATCTCTATAGGAACACAGAGGAATATGTGGAAAGTTCCATCCCAGGCTGTCAACATTCACTTTCCCCAAGTAAAGTGGAGTTGGGGGAATCACGTAATAAATGTGTGCAACTTAATTTGTTTTTAAACTAAAGAAGTAAGGGGCGTCTGGGTGGCTGAATCAGTTGAGCGTCCGACTCATGATTTCGGCTCAGGTCATGATCTCAGAGTTGTGGGATCAAGCCCTACATTGGTTTCCACACTGAGCATGGAGCCTGCTTAAGATTCTCTCTCTCTTTCCCTCAGCCCCTCCCTCACTGGCTCACTCTCTCATGCTCTCTCTCTCTCAAAACAAAAACAAACAAAAAAAAAAACAAAAAACACTAAAGAAGTGAAAGGGAAATATTTGTGCGCTCTCTCTCTCTCTCTCTCTCACACACACACACACACACACACACACCTCTACTTCTAGCCAGGCCAGTATGCTGCTGAAAATGTCACCTTTAGGGGTTAGCTTTTCTATTTCCAAAATTCTGTTGTTAAAAACAAATATTTCTGAAGTTGTTTTTTGGCCTTTAACACTTAGGGTGGGGGCAGGAGAATGTTGTGATTGCTTTCCAGCAGTGACAGCAGGCGGAGAGGAACATCCTTAACTAGCACAGGTAGGTGTCTATGCGGAGAAGATAGGACAAAAGCCCTTGGCTCCTGTCCTGCCTGATATGCACCTTGCTGACACAGACACCTTGTCTTGGAAGGAGAACCAAACAAGAGGAAAAACCACTGAACAGAAGGGTTGATGGGGCACAGGCACTTCCTGGCTTTGCCTGAGGCCAGTGCCACTTAGGGTGACTTGCTGCTTCTCTGGGGGGTGAGCACAAGCCTGGAGATGGCCCCCTGACAGCAAGAAGGGCAGCCAACAGGGATCCTGAAGGGTCACAGACTTAGCATCAGCTGAGAGAGCTGGAGAAATCGAAGGTGCCAGACATGGTTTCTTCCAATTAATTCAGGGAACAGGACAAGTAATCACACAAGTGTGATTTTCCTCTGCTCCAATAAAATGAAAAGGCCTCCCTTTGTTATAAAGAACCAGGAGAATCAATAACGAGCTTAAAAAAATATTGGCATGCCCCACAGGCAAAAAATCTGCTGCCACCATGATGCAAACCTAAGGGCAGAGGCTCTTCGGCCCAGATGAGTCTACGGCAAAACTGACCCCCCCCCAATTGTATGTGGGAGTGTTTGTCCAGGCTGGAATAACCAGAATGTATGCAGATAGCAGATATCTTGCGCTAACACTGGAAAGAATGATACGCCTCACCAGCATGTAGTGATACTTACTAGCTGTCTGGGCTTTACATGTATCACGTGAGCCTTACAAAACCTCCAAGAGATAGGTTCTCTCTCTCTTTTTTTTTAACGTTTATTCATTTTTTGAGAGACAGAGACAGAACAAGAGTGGGGGAGGGACAGAGAGCGGGGGAGACACAGAATCCGAAGCAAGCTGCAGGCTCTGAACTGACAGCACAGAGCCTGATGTGGGGCTCAAACTCACAAACCATGAGATCACGACCTGAGCCGAAGTCGGACGTTTAACCAACTGAGCCACCGAGGCACCCCAAAAGATAGGTTCTCTTTAATCCCATTTTACAGATGAGGAAACTGAGGCACTGAGGGGTTAAGTGATTTGCCCAAGTTTATAGAACTATGAAGTGGCAGAACCGGAAGTTAGCCCCAGGCTAAATAGGAGATTGCAAAGCCTAGGATGCCATCACTGCAACTCACCATCTGCTCAGGAAGAGACAACACATGGCAAAAAACAAAGAACAAAGACGTGGGGCACCTGGGTGGCTCAGTCAGTTAAGCTTCCGACTTCAGCTCAGGTCATGATCTCGCGGTTCTGAGTTTGAGCCCCCACGTCGGGCTCAGTGCTGACAGCTTGGAGCCTGACGCCTGCTTTGGATTCTGTGTCTCCCTCTCTCTCCACCCCTCCCCCGCTCACACTCTGCGTGTGTCTCTCTCTCAAAAATAAATAAACGTTAAAAAAAAATTTTTTTAAAGACCAAAAATATGTCCTTGGAAACTATCTCATCTCCAGTGGGATGGATCCATGAAAAAAACTTGGCATGAGTGAAGAAGTTATGAGATCAGAAAGAAGGCCAAAGTTCTAGGTGAGCTGTGCATGCAGGAAGTAAGGAGTTTACAAACATACCCAATGCTCTGGGGTAGAATCTGGGAAAGTTTTGTGGAGTGAGGTTACAGGCTACAGGGAAAAGTGACTCACCCTTGGGTGGATGGGTAGGTTAGGACTCACCCAGAAAGGACTTAATAGTGTATGTTGCTTGGGCATCTGGGTGGTTCAGTCAGTTGAGCACCCGACTTCGGCTCAGTTCATGGTCTCATGGTTCGTGGGTTCGAGGCCTGTGTCGGGCTCTGTGCTGACAGCTCAGAGCCAGGATCCTGCTTCAGATTCTGTGTCTCCCTCGCTCTCTCTGCCCCTCCCCCACTCGTGCTCGCTCTCTCTTCCTCTGTCTCAAAAATAAACATTTAAAAAAAAAGAGCATATGTTGCTTGATAGACTCTGATCAAAAATGAAAATGAGAATAGCTCCTTAAGCCAAATCTCTATGATGGCATTCATTTTGACTACTTTTCCTATTATAAAACACTTCGTTAGCACTGTCCCCAACCACTGCTGAAAACTTGGCAACCTGCCTCTACAGCTCCGGTGTAAAGACTCGAAATACCCTCCAGACGGAAAGGAACTGACCCATTCCTCTGCCCCATCTCTTCTTTCTAAGCAGGGGAACATTCTGCCGTCTACCATATCCAGCAATTCCGCTGCAGGGATGTACCCAAGAGGAAGGAAAACATAGGTCCACACAAGAACTTGTACACAAATGTCCACAGCAGGGCTACTCATCACAGCCAAAAAGCAGAAACAACCCAAGTTCATCCACTGATGAGCAAAGAAAATGTGCTATCCATACAACGCAATATTATTCAACCACAAAGGAAATGATGTTGTGGTCCGTGCCACCACAGGCACAAACCTCAAAAACATATGCTGAGAGAAGCAGCCGGTCTCCAAAGAGCACATACTGGATGATTCCATTTGTATGATATTTATGTGACGTTCCATTGATAGGTCCAGAAGAGGCAAGTTCTTAGAGACAGAAAGTAGCTTAGGGGTTTTCTAGGGTTGAAGGGAAAGGGAGCTGCAGGGAAATAGGGATCATTGAGTACAGGGGTTCTTTCTGGAGTGATAAAAATGTTCTAGGGCGCCTGGGTGGCTCAGTCGGTTAAGAGTTCGACTTCGGCTCAGGTCAAGATCTCAGGGTTCCTGAGTTCAAGCCCCGCATCGGGCTCTGCATTGACAGCATGGAGTCTGCTTCAGATCCTCTGTCCCCCTTTCTCTCTGCCCCTTCCCCGCTCATGCATGCTCTGTCCCAGAAATAAATATATTTCTTAAATGTTCTAAAATTGATTGTGGTGATGGGTGTACAACTCTGTGAATATGCTTAAAACCATCAAACCGTATACTCTAAACAGGTGAGTTGTACAGTAAGTGCAACTTACTTAGATCTCAATAAAGCTGTTATTTAGGGGGAGAAAGGTGAGTCAGTTAGTGTGCATCTGAAGGTGTGGGGCACAGAGATGAAGGAAGTCTCAATATGAACATAATTACATTTCCTTTAAAGGGTGCTTTTAGTGACTTTTGCAGGGGATGCACTCTCTTGAATGAGTCAGAGTATAAAGACAGCTGGCACAGAAATGTGTCTGGCATCTCAGACACGGGCCCCAATTTCACGCACCAGAGGAATCTGCCGCTCCCTGGGAAGCCGTACACAGGGCAGCAATTAAACACAGGAAGTGTTCTGCTTTGAAGATATTCCTTCTCTTCTTTCTCTCACTCACTTGCACACACAGGGAAAGTACTTGCCTACTGACTCTCCCCCAGAGAAGTACATTCTCTCTGTGCCCTCTCCCTTCACAGTTCGGGAAATAGCTTATTCATTTCACTAACAGCAAGCTTGCTGTAATCCACTAATAACAAATCCCAGGCATAATTAGAACCCCAAGCCTAGTACAGCTGATTCTCTTACGAATAAAATAATTTATTATGAACATTTTTCATAAAGCAAAATGATAATTACTTCGAGTTCCAAATTCACTGATTGACAAAAAGCTATAAAATCAAGGAAAAACAAAAATCTTATGATACAGAGAGGTATTGTAAAGACTCGACCAACTGTTCTCCATTTTGGGGGACCTGAACGGAAGAAAACAGGAATAGACTGCATCACAGACACTCTTTTAAAAGCAAAAAGGAATGTTTTGTCCTTCAGGATGATTAAGCCCTATAGTAAGTTTCCAGGAACTAGGTTATGAAATTTCCCTTCCTAAAGGGTAGCATCACTGTATCACGTAAGATCAGATTTGGCCAGATATGAAATAATAGCTTAACCACAACAAAGATGTCTTTCTGTCTCATATGAAAATCCAAGACAGGTTACAGGGGCTCTGCCTCACAAAATTCTCAACGTCTTCCTAGTTCACTATCCCAACATCCCAAACACAGGGCCCCCATCCTTGTAGCCCAAGGGGGCAACTAAAGCTCCACCAAAGACATCTGTATTTCAGGCAGCAGGGCAGAAGGAGAGATGAAGAAGCTGAGAAAAGGCAGCAACCATTATCTTCTTTCCTATGTGATTTGGACACATTTCCCTCATTTAATTCTCCCATCAGCATGCGTCAACTAACTTTAAGTAAAATTCCAGGAAGCTATCATGTGACACTTGACATTGGTCAAATGACCACAAGGTTGCCATGGAGCCTATCTGGACTCTGGCCAGCCAAGTGCCCATCTGAAAGTCAGGGTTTCTATTGTTGTGGAAAGAGCAGGAAAGGCTGCTGGAGAACATCCCACTATCTCTGCCACCGTTACCAACATTCATCTCTTTTAGTCTGGGTGGACCCCTCACAAGCCACTTGTTTTGTTTTTTAAGTTTATTTATTTGTTTTGAGAGAGAGAGAGTGAGAGAGCTGGGAGAGGCAGAGAGAGGGAGAGAGAGAGAGAGAGAGAGAGAGAGAGAGAGAGAGAATGAATCCCAAGCCCCCAACGCGGGACTCAAACTCACAAGCACAATATCATGACCAGAGCCAAAATCAAGAATCAGACACTTAACAAGCTAAGCTACCCAGGTGCCCCTGTCATTTTTTTTTTTAATGTTTATTTATTTTTTGAGAGAAAGACAGACAGAGACAGAGCATGAGCAGGGGAGGGGCAGAGAGAGAGGGAGACACAGAATCCGAAGCAGGCTCCAGGCTCTCAGCTGTCAGCACAGAGCCCGACGCCGGGATCGAACTCATGAACTGCAAGATCACGACCTGAGCTGAAGTCGGACCCTTAACCGACTGAGGAACTAGGCGCCCCATGTCGTTTTTTTTTTTTTTTTTTTTTTTAAGTAACCTTCAGGGCACCTGGGTAGCTCAGTCGGTTAAGTGTCCGACTTTGGCTCAGGTCATGATCTTGTGGCTTGTGGGCTCCAGCCCCACGTCGGGCTCTGTGCTGACAGCTTGGGGCCTGGACCCTGCTTCAGATTCTGTCTCCCTCTCTCTGCCCCTCCCCCACTTGTGCTCTGTCTCTTTCTCTCTCTCTCTCTCTCAAAAAAAGGGGAGGAGAGTCAAGATGGCAGAGAAGTAGGGGAACCAGAATTTCCCTTGTCCCTTAAACACAGCAGTATTGAGGTCAGAACACTTGGAATTCTGGGAATCCAAGCTACAGAGTGAAAGAAACATCTCCACTGGTGTATGGAGACAGCTTGGCGGGAGGGACAGTGGTGGGTGTTTACGAATCGGGAGAGATAAAACTGGCAGGATAGGCACTGAGAGGGGGAACGCCTTCGAGGGAAAGAGAAAGGAGGCTGTGGAAGTGTGGGATTGTATTTGGGCAAGAGAAAAACTCTGGACCACGGACTGGGGAATGAAAAACACAGAGAGAACCAGTTCCTACCTGCAAACAGCCTTAGGAGTCAAGACCTGAGTTTTCAGCATTGCGTGACTTTCTCTAGACTGGAGCCATGTGCGCAGGCCTGGTGGGGAAGGGAGTCAGCCCTGAGGTGGGGGGCGCACTGGGAGAGCAATCCTCTTCCTCGAGTGCTGTAGAAAGAGGGTATATTGCCTCCCCAAGGGCAAAAGACCCTGCAGGCACCAGCCAGAGGCCCTTTGCCGACTGGGCGGAGTGGTGCTACCCCAGAACCAGGTCTGCAGGGAGCAGGATCCTTTAAGACGCTGGGTTTTTAATCCCAGCCAAGCGCCTGGGAGGCATGGGAGACTGTGGAGCAGGACAAGCCAGCCTGCTGGAGCTACTCTGTGAGGGCTGCCTGAACAATGTGGTTCGGGACACCTGGTCCAGGGAGGAGAGACTAGGGTGTCACCATTTTTCTCCCCATCACCAACACGGTGGGGCTTCCGGAACAGGACAGCCGCCCCCAGTGGAGGCGGGATCTGCCTACACCAAACCACGACCCTCCGTGCCTGGCAATTGCTTATCTGAGTGAAATGGACACTGATCAGACCAGATGGCTTCCCCTCCAGACCAGCACAGCCACCGGTTCCAACTCACAACTGCCCTGCGGTTTTGCATTTTCTGATTTGACTTTTGGTCAATTCTTATTATATATATTTTCTTCCTCTTTTCCTCCTCCTCCTCCTCCTCCTCCTCCTCCTCCTCCTCCTCCTCCTTCTTCTTCTTACAATTCTTATTATATATATTTTCTTCCTCTTCCTCTTCTTCTTCTTCTCCTCCTCCTCCTCTTCCTCCTCTTCTTTCTTTCTTTCTTTCTTTCTTTCTTTCTCTGTTATGGTTGTTCATTTCATCAGGCATTTTTACTCTATTCTTTTTATACCTTTTCTGTATCTCCCTCTTCTTTATTTTCCTCTCTCTCTCTCTCTCTCTCTCTTTGGATTAAGCCTTATAGTCTATTTGCTTCTCTGCCCGGTCTTTTTTTCCTGCCCCTATCATTTCTCTCTTTGTACGGGATAAGGCTTCTTCCACCCTCCCCCTTTTCCATTTTTTCCAGGGTTACTTCAATGAACAAATCAAAGCACACCTGGTGGAAAGCCCAAACCACCACTACGAGTAAGGAGATAAAACAACCAGAGATGCAACAAGACAGTGCATGCAACACACTCCAAAAACACTTTATGAAGTGTCAGACCCTGGACAGTGTATGACCCCTTTTTAACATAGTAGTACTCACAGATGCAGGGTGCATAATAAGCTATTAAAATATGTAAAAGACAGAAAACTAGCCAGAATGATGAAACAGAAGAATTCTCCTGAAAACACATTCCGGTAAGAAATGAAAGCCAGAGAATTGTTCAAAACAGATATAAACAATATATCTGAACATGAATCTAAAATAATAGTCATAAGAATAATAGGTGGGCTTGAAAAAAGCATAGAAGACAGCAGAGAATCTATTGCTGCAGATATCAAGGACCTAAGAAATAGTCATGACGAATTAAAAAATGCTGTAAATGAGATGCAAAATAAACTAGATACAGTGACAGCAAAGACAGAAGAAGCAGACGAGAAAATAGGTGAAACAGAAGATGAAATTATGGGGGCACCTGGGTGGCTCAGTCGGCTGAGCGTCCGACTTCGGCTCAGGTCATGATCTCGTGGTCTGTGAGTTCGAGCCCCACGTTGGGCTCTGTGCTGACAGCTGAGAGCCTGGAGCCTGCTTCAGATTCTGTGTCTCCCTCTCTCTCTGCCCCTCCCCTGCTCATCCTCTGTCTCTCTCTCTGGCAAAAATAAATAAACATTAAAAAAAATTTAAAAAAAAAGAAGATAAAATTATGGGGAAAGATGAAGCTGAGAAAAAGAGAGACAGGAAATTATTAGACCACAGGGGAGAATTAGAGACCTAAGTGACTCAATGAAACATAATAATATCCATATCCTAGAAGTTTCAGAAGAAGAAGAGAGAGAAAGGGGCAGGTTTATTTGAACAAATTATAGATGAGAATTTCCCTAATCTGGGGAAGGAAGCAGACATCCAAGTCTAGGAGGCACAGAAAACTCCCTTCAAAATCAACAAAAACAGGTCAACAGTATGACACATCATAGTGAAACTGGCAAAATACAAAGATAAAGAGAGAATTCTGAAAGCAGTTAGGGACAAACGGGCCTTCACCTACAAGGGTAGACACATAAGGGTAGCAGCAGACCTGTCCACTGAAACTTGGCAGGCCAGAAGGGAGTGGCAGGAAATATTCAGTATGCTAAATAGGAAAAATATGCAGCCAAGAATCCTTTATCCAGCAAGGTTGTCATTCAGAATAGAAGGAGAGATAAAGGCTTTCCCAGACAAACAAAAACTAAAGGAGTTCATGACCAGAGGGAGGCCCATACAATGAATGTAACAACCTCACTGATCATAGTGATCATAGAGGAAAATATTTTGCAATCTCAACAAGCAAGAAAGATCCCAAATACAGAATCTAACCTCATGCCTAAAGGAACTATAAACAGAGCAGCAAAGAAAGCCCAAAGCCAGCAGAAAAAGAGAAATAATAAAGATTAGAGCAGAAATAAACAATATAGAAAAAAAAACACAGTAGAACAGATCAATGAATCTAAGAACTGGTTTTTTGAAAGAATAAACAAAATGGATAAACCCCTAGCCAGACTTCTCAAAAAGAAAAGAGATAGAGGACCCAAGTAGATAAAATCATGAATGAAAGAGGAGATCACAACCAACACCACAGAAATACAAACAATTATTAGAGAACACTATGAAAAATTATATGCCAACAAACTGGACAATCTGAAGAAATGGACAAATTCCTAGACACCCACACACTACCAGAACTCAAAAGGGAAGAAATGGGAAATTTGAACAGACCCATAACCAGAGAAGAAATTGAATCGGTTATCAAAAATCTCCCAACTATTTGTTGGGCCAGACAGCTTCCCAGGGGACTTCTACCAGACATTTAAAGCAGACTTAATACCTATTCTTCATAAGCTGTTCCAAAAAACAGAAACAGAAGGAAAGCTTCTGGACTCATTTGATGAAGCCAGCATTACCTTGATTCCCAAACCAGACAAAGGCCCCACTAAAAAGGAAAACTGTAGGCCAATATCTCTGAGGAACAAGGATGCAAAAATTCTCAACAAGATACTAGTAAATAGAAATCAATAGCATATTAAAAGAATTATTCACCATGATCAAGTGGGCTTCAGCCCAAGGTTATAGGGCTGGTTCAATATTCTCAAATCAATCAATGTGATACATCACATTAATAGAAGAAAGGATAAGAACCATATGATTCTATCAATAGATGCAGAAAAAGCATTTGACAAAATATAGCACCCTATCTTAATAAAAACCCTCAAGAAAGTTGGGATAAAAGGAACATACCTTAACATCATAAAAACCATATACGAAAGTCCCACAGCTAATATCATCCTCAATAAAGAAAAACTGAGAGCTTTCTCCCTGAGATCAGGAACACAACAGGGATGTCCACTCTCACCACTGTTGTTTAACATAGTGTTAGAAGTCCTAGCCTCAACAATCAGACAACAAAATGAAATAAAAGACATCCAAATTGGCAAAGAAGAAGTCAAACTTTCACTTTTCACAGATGACATGATACTCTACGTGAAAAACCCAAAAGACTCCACTAAACAACTGCTAGAACTGATACATGAATTTAGCAAACTCACAGGATATAAAATTAATGTACAGAAATAGGTTGCATTTCTATACACCAATAATGAAGCAACAGAAAGAGATATCAGGGAATTGATCCAATGGAATAGAATAGAGAACCTAGAAATGGACCCACAAATGTATGGCCAACTACTCTTCGACAAAGCAGAAAAGAGTATCCAATGGAAAAAAGACAGTCTCTTTAACAAATGGTGCTGGGAGAACTGGACAGCAACATGCAGAAGAATGAAACTGGACCACTTTCTTACACCATATACAAAAATAATTTCAAAATGAATGAAAGACCTAAGTGTGAGACAGGAAACCATCAAAATCCTAGAGGAGAAAACAGGCAACAACCTCTTTGACCTCGGCCACAGCAACTTCTTACTTGACATGTCTCCAAAGGCAAGGGAAATAAAAGCAAAAATGAATTATTGGGACCTCATTAAGATAAAAAGTTTCTGCACAGCAAAGGAAACAATCAACAAAACTAAATGGCAACCAATGGAATGGGAGAAGATCTTTGCAAAAGACATATCAGATAAAGGGTTAGTATCCAAAATCTATAAACTTACCAAATTCAAAACCCAAAAAACAAATAATCCAGTGAAGAAATGGGCAGAAGACATGAACACTCTTCCAAAGAAGATATCCAGATAGCTAACAGACACATGAAAAGATGCTCAACATCGCTCATCATCAGGGAAATACAAATCAAAACCACAAGGAGATACCACCTCACACTGGTCAGAGTGGCTAAATTAACAACTCAGGAAACAACAGATGTTAGCATGGATGTAGAGAAAGGGGAACCCTCTTGTACTGTTGGTGGGAATGCAAACTGGTGCAGCCACTCTGGAAAACAGTATGGAGGTTTCTTAAAAAATTTAAAATAGAATTACCCTATGACCAAGAAATAGCACTACTAGGAATGTATCCAAAGGATAAAGAAAGTGCTGATTCATAGAGGCACATGTACCCCAATGTTTATAGCAGCACCATCAACAATAGCCAAATTATGGAAAGAGCCCAAAGGTCCACCAATTGATAAATAGATTAAAAAGCTGTGGTATACACACACACACACACATGCACACACACGCGCACGCACACACACACACACACACACACACACACACACACACAATGGAATACTACTTGACAACGAAAAAGAATGAAATCTTGCCATTTGTAACAATGTGTATGGAACGGGAGGGTATAATACTAAGTGAAATAACCCAGACAGGAAAAGACATTAATATGTTTTCACTCATATGTGGAATTTGAGAAACATAACAGAAGACCATAGAAGAAGGGAAGGAAAAATGTTACAGAGTGGGAGACCAACCATAAGAGACTCTTAAATACAGAGAATAAACTGAGAGTTGATGGGGGGTGGG
>NW_026057582.1:82330504-82338387 GCF_023721935.1 Panthera uncia
GGGGAAAATGGGTGATGGGCACTGAGGAGAGCATTTGTTGAGATTAGCATTGGGTGTTATATGTAAGTGATGAATCACGGGAATCTACTCCCAAAACCAAGACTACACTGTATACACTGTATGTTAGCTAATATGACAATAAATTATTTTTAAAAATAATAATAATAAATAATAATGTACAATAGCCAAATTATGAAAAGAGCCTAAATGTCCATCAACTGATGAATGGATAAAGAAATTGTGGTTTATATACACAATGGAATACTACGTGGCAATGAGAAAGAATGAAACATGGCCTTTTGTAGCAACGTGGATGGAACTGGAGAGTGTTATGCTAAGTGAAATAAGCCATACAGAGAAAGACAGATACCATACATATGTTTTCACTCCTATGTGGATCCTGAGAAACTTAACAGAAGATCATGGGGGAGGGGAAGGGGAAAAAAAAAAAGTTAGAGAGGGAGGGAGCCAAACCATAAAAGACTCTTAAAAACTGAGAACAATCTGAGGGTTGATGAGGGGTGGGAAGGGGGGGGCGGTGATGGACATTGAGGAGGGTACCTGTTGGGATGAGCACTGGGTGCTGTATGGAAACCAATTTGGCTACAAATTTCATATTAAATAATAATAATTAATACTAATGTATCAAGTGTCTTCTTTATATAATAAACTATTATAAATCAATAATAAAGATACATAATTTTATTTTTATTTTATTTGATAATTAAATATTAAAATATATGACATCTATATTAAATAATAAAACATATTAATTAAAATATATAACAAATACTTGATACCAGAGATAAATATGGATTTTCTTTTTAGAAAGTACACATTGTTTTATTTTTTTAATTTTAATTCCAATGTAGTTAACATACAATATTATATTGTATATTATACAATATAATGATTCAACAATTCTATATATTACTCAGTGTTCATCATGATAAGTGTACTTTTAATCCCCTTCACCTCTTTCAGCCATCCCCCCACCCACCTCCCATCTGATAACCATCCGTTTGTTCTCTATAGTTAAGGGTCTGGTTTTCTTATTTGTCTCTTTTCCCCCCTTTGTTTTGTTTCTTAAATTCCACATATGAGTGACATATGGTATTTGTCTTTCTCCGACTGAGAAAGACCTCTCCATCCATGTTGTTGCAAATGGGACACTACTTTAAACAACAATATATCATGATACCTAGACAGCCATCGTGGAGTTGTTTTATATGAAAAGATTATCATTTAGTTTCTTACCAAAGTTAATTGAAGCAAGGATCTGTGAAATCATCCTAACTGCACAGGCTAATTATGACAATGCATGTGTATCTACCATGCCCTGCCGAAAGGGTGACCATGAGAACCATCAGCTCTCCACCAGATCATGATACCCCCAGAACACATACCTATGTTGTCATTTCCATTGCTATGTGTAAGGATACACTCGTATCACTTGACTGAGAATGCTGTTCCTGACTCACCATAAAATGTAGGACCTTGGACCACCCTATATTAGGAGCACTCCAGTCTCATAGCTGCTACCCAAGCCACTTTGTCCAAAGAATAAAAATTCAGACACTTTATGAGAAATTTTAGCCAGTGCCTTGAACACAGGGAGACAAAGAGGCAAATTACTGAGAATCTGGGAAAAGAAGGAGGTCATCTCAGCCTAGAAGAAAGAATAGAGGAAATCCAATTTAAATGAAGAAGGTACCAGCAGATGTGGAATCAGAGCCTAAGGGCTGAAACGGAAGAGGAAATAAATGTGACTGTCACAGAGGCATCTAGACTTTGAGGACGTGTGTGAAATGCCCCATTTGAATCTTAGAAAAACATGGGTGGGAGAAGAATTTGAAAAGGGCTGGTGCCCTGCAAGCAGGGGACAAAAGCCAGCACAAAATGGCCTCATGCATATGTATTTATAAGGTGATTTATAATTGGGGCGCCTGGCTGGCTCAGTCGGTTAAGCTTCCACTCTTGGTTTCGGCTCAGGTCATGATCTCATGGCTTGCAAGTTCAAGCCTTGTGTCAAGCTCTGTGCTGACGGTGCAGAGCCTCCTTGGGACTCTCTCGCCCTCCCTCTCTTTGCCTCCCCCCATGTGTGCTCTCTATCTCTTTCTCAAAATAAATAAACTTAAAAAAATAAGGTAACTTATAATCAAGAAAAAAATTTATACTTCTAAATCATTTACTTATCCTTGGTTTAGACCATTGTTAGACCAATCTACAGATTCAATTTAATCCTGAATATTAAGAAGCCTGTATCCAGCCACTCCCACCCCATACACCACTGCCACCATGAAAGTTCTCAACAAAAACAGAGCCTTCAAAAGAGCCCCGGGTCAGCCCCAGTTACAGTGAATCAAAAAGCCACCCCCAGAATCACATTTTCCAAGTGAGTTCACATCTGGAGTTTGAACATACCGGCTGGTTGATTGACACACTGACAGCATTCTCTGCTACTGCAAAAGACTATTACATAAATGTGGCTCTGCCTGAGGTAAGAAAGTCAAATTCCCAGCTAAGATGTCATCTGGATTTATACTGGCAATAAATCTCTAGCGTAGATATTCTTTCTAAAATACTAGACATCTGATGGTAGCAGGTGCAGTTAACAGGGGAAAACAAAATGCTGACTTCAACCAAAAAATAGCTTAAAGATCTCCTGGGAATCGAGCCCAGCTTCAGAACACAGGGCAGCAATTGCTGCCTTCTTTTCTATGTGATTTGGACTCATTTCCCTCATTTAATATTCCCATCAATCCTGAGGGGGGCCCAAAGAGCTGAGAGCAAAAGCGGTTAAACTGCTATAAAGAGATTATTCTATCATTTTCCGCCAAAGTTCTCTCTCTTTCCACTGTGAAAGGTCGAAAGAATAGCATCGGTAAAGTGTCGGGAGGATTGTTACTATTGCTCTTCAACGTTTTACCCAAGCCTTAAGGCCACACAACTAGCAGAATAAAAATATATAATGAAGCCCCTCAAAGCCCCACATTTTTTTTTTCATGCTCCTTCCAACAAGAAGTAAAATCAGGAGCAGATTGCCCCTGATATCCTCTGGACACCGCCTAAACAGCATATAGCAACAAACAGAAGAGTGGTCCTCGAATGTCAGGATCCACGAATATTATATGAGGTGCTTCTAAAAATGTAGTTTCCTGGTTCCCTCCCTCAGCCTGCTGATTCATAATCTGTGGAGCTGAGCCTTACAATCTGTATGTAATTAGCCCCCAGGTAATCTTGGAAAAGGTAGTTTCAGAAGACACTGTGGGAAACACTGCTAAAAAACAAGTGTTTAACTTCAACCTACTTTATATATCTGGCAGTTTAGCTATTCATCTACCCCAGCATCCAAACCACAATAGACACTGCTCCACGGTTCTCACCATAGACAGGATCAACCAGGGGGCCAACAAATAGAGCTCATAGAATCTTCTTTCAAACTGCTCCTGGTAAACCAATGGGAGCCCCTCTACCCTACCTACCCCCCGCTGAAAAAAAAAAAAATACATAGAATGAGAATTTGGAGGAAGAGCCAATAGGATACATAGACCCTGGTCTAGGAAGTGCCAGATTTTTTTCCTTGGTTTGTTGCCTTAGGGAGAATATACCCCAGCAAGCCCTCAGCAGCACAAAGCTTTGAAAAATTGAAATCAAACATCCCAGTGATGGTCTCAAACCACATCAATGCCCTCTCAACCTCTTCCCTCCCAAGATGTAGCCAGGAAAGGTGCTGAGATGGCTCTCAGATTCTTCTAAGGTAACCAACCATTCCAGTTGTCCCAAAACGGAGGGAGTTTACAGGCCACAGGACTTTCATGGTTCAGAGTAGGAAAATCCTAGCCCAACTGAGATGAGTTGGTTCCCCCACTCTCCCTTAATTCTAACTGCACCCCAAGAACGAGCTCCTCAGAGCATACACATTCCCAGCACCAGGAAGGAACCTCCTAGGGGACATCAGACAGAGAAAGTCAGGTTTGGCCAAGCAAAATGCTTTCAGAGGAGAAGAAATTCTGGTCAGGACACTACTTGCTGAGAGGCCACTTCTAGACCAGTACTAGGCTCACAAGTTCCTAACTCTGAAGTCTAATTCATAAATTAGAAAATTCATAACTCTGAAGTCTAACCAGAGAGCTCAGAGAGATCACATCACAAGTCCTTGCTCTCATGTAAGTTTCAGTCTCCAGAATCCAAAGCAGAAACCCCAATTACTGTACGTAAGAAACTGAGTTTCCCACTCAGGGACTTGAAACTTACTAGATAAGATCTAGAAGTTTGAGAAAAATTCACAATATATAAAGAAGATTGTTTTCCTACAGTGATAAGCTGTGATAGAGTGAAGGAGGGAGGTCCTACTAAATAATCTTAAGTGGGAGGCGCCTGGGAGGCTCAGTAGGTTGAGCTTCTGACTCTTGATTTCCATTCAGGTCATGATCTCGTTGGGGTCCAGGCTGAGCTCCACATTGGTGTGAAGCCTGCTTAAGATTCTCTCTCTCTCTCTCTCTCTCTCTCTCTCTCTCTCTCTCATCCTCCCCTTGTCTCTAAAATTATCATCCTCCTCCTCCTCATCATCTTAAGTGGCTTCGACCTTGGCTACACACAGGAGTCACCTTGAAAACTGTACGAACACTGATGCCTGGGCCACACTCAGAGGCATGGGTTTGATTAGTCTGGGATGAAACCTGGGCTTTGAGATTTTTTTAACACTCCCTTTGTGATTCCAACACGCAGCCAAGGCAGAAGACCCCTGCTTCAGATAGAAAGTGAAGGTCTCTCTGAGAAGGAAACATTTGAGCTGAGACCTTGGTGAACAGGAGGGAGCGGAAGAAAGAGATTCCAGAAAGGTGCAAGTCTCTGAAGCAGGAACGAGCTTGGGGTTCCTGGGGCTCCAAGAAGCAGGGACTCTGTGCCTGGAACACTATGCCTAGACAAATGCCTGGAATATAATACAGGCTCGACATAGATCTGTTGAGAAAATTAATTTTAAAAGGCCAATATGCCTGAAACAGTGTGAGCAAAAGGGGAAAAGGTCTATGGCAAAGGATGGAGAAGTAGGCATGGCAGGATCATATCCTGTAGACCATGGATAAGCCTCTGTTTTGGGTACGATGGAAGCCCCTGGAGAGTTGTAAACAGGAAAGTGACATGATTTAATTCATTTTTCAAAAAGATCACTCTGGACTTCTATTTCTGAGAAAATGGAGTAGATGCACTTTTCCCCATTCCTCCTTCTAAGTATAATTAAAAACCCTGGACATTATATATAAAACAAACATGATGGGGCACCTGGGTGGCTCAGTCGGTTAAGTGTCTGACTTCAGCTCAGGTCATGATCTCACGGTCTGTGAGTTTGAGCCCCGCATCGGGCTCTGCGCTGACAGCTCAGAGCCTGGAGCCTGCTTCAGATTCTGTGTTTCCCTTTCTCTCTGCTCCTCCCCTGCTCATGCTCTGTCTCTCTCTGTCTCAAAAATAAATAAAAACATTAAAAAAAATTTTTTTTAATATAAAAAAAGAAACCAATGGTGAGAAGACTGCAAGTAGAGAGAAGGCAGACTGGCTAGAGACCTTAGGCCCCAGGGAGCAATACGGTGGTGAATTCTCTGGGTTTTCATTTTGCCTCATGTATCCAGACTTGGAGTGCAAAAAGCTAACAACCTGGGAATGTCAAGGGTACAGATTTAAAAATACAAACCAGTTAAAAAAAATTTACTAGTCGGAGCACAAGACTAGTAAAGGGGCACCCTAAGAAAACAGAAAACTTTTAGACAATTACTCCAGCCAAATAGCACAGCAATCACTGTGACTCCGCCCACACCCATGCTGAGAGAGGCCAAATGGAGAACCCAGACTTCTAGCCTCACCAGGCTGTAGGGGGCACCCCAGCTCACCACCAGAATGGTGTCAGAGAAGGCACAGTAGAGTCAGGACTTTCACCACTGCTCAGTGGCAACAAGGCCCACACCTCCCATGGGGTCCACAGACCCCCTCTACTCCTCATCTACTCCTCATCCACACCAGAGAGGTATCGGCCTATCAGTCGAAGCCTGGTAGAGAACCAGAGCTACCGCCCTGCCCAGCTCCCTGAGTGGGGAACATGGACGTCTAGCATCACTTGACAGTAATGAAGCAGTGCCCCCAGTTTCCCTGCCACAGTAATATGAGACAGCACCAACAAAACTAGAAGAGATGAAAAGATCCAGAGTCTCGTAACGTATTTCCCAAAATGTCCAAAAGTCCAGGCTTCAACTGAAAATTATTCATCATCCCAAGAACGATGAAACTCTCAAACTGAATGAGAAAAGGCAATCAATAGGTGCAGGTGCCAACACCACGATGCCAGATGTTAGAATTATTTGGCAAGTAAAAAAAAAAATAAATAAAATAAATAAATAAATAAATAAAAATAAATAAATAAAAAAAAGAATTATTTGGCAAGCACTGTAAAGCAGCCATCATAAAAATGCTCCAATAAGCAATTACGGACATTCTTGAAACAAATAATATAGACGGTCTCAGCAAAGAAACAGAAGATGTAAAGAAGAACCAGGTGGAAATTTTAATTTTTTTTTAATGTTTATTCATTTTTGAGTAAGCAGGCTCCAGGCTCCGAGCTGTCAGCACAGAGCTCAATGCGGGGCTCAAACTCACAGACTGCGAGATCATGACCCGAGCGGTAATCAGACACCCAAACAACTGAGCCACCCAGGCGCCCCCCAAGAGGAAATTTTAGAACAAAAAATACAATAACCAAAATTTAAAATTCAATGAATGGGCTCAATACCATAATGGAGAGGGACAGAAGGAAAAAAATAGTGACTGGAATATGGAACAACAGAAATTACCCAATCCGAACATAAGACTGCAAACAGTGAACCAAAGCTCAGAGATCTATAAACCTACAACAAAAGATATAACATTCATGCCACTGAAATTCTGGAAGCAAAGAAAAAGATGGCAAGGCCAAAAAGTACTTGAATAAAGAGTAATTGAAAATTTCCCAGGTTTTGCAAAAGATAGAAACATACTGATTCAAGAAGCTAGGTAAACCCAAAAGAGGATAATCTCAAAGAAGTCCACACAAAGACACATCATAGTCAACCTTCTGAAAAGTAAAGACAAGGACAAAAATCTTGAAAACAGCAAGCAAAAGAGAAATGACATCAACTTATAACAGGAAAACAATTATGATAATGGATTTTTCACCAGAAATCATGCTAAGAAGAAAGTAGGAGTACATTTTTCACATGCTGAAAGTAAAGTACTGTCAAACCAGAATTGTATATCTAGTGAAAATATCCTTCAGAAATGAAGGGCAAGCAGACATACCCTAAAAGAATGTCTAAAAAAAAAAAAAAAAAAAAAAAAAGGAAAAAAGAAAACCTAAAGAAATTTCTCTTATACAAACAAAAAAAATGATAAAGGGAGGGATTTTAGAATATCAGGAAGAAAGAAAAAAAACAAAGGAAAAAGGTAAGGTATAGGAAAATACGTTTTTCTTCACTTAAGATTTCTAAGTCATGTTTGACAGTTGAAATAAAAATTATGATACTGTCTGATATGGTTCTAAATGTATACAGATGAAACATTTATAAGGATTATAATATAAATGGGGAAGGGCAAAGGGAGATAAAGTTTCTATATCATGAACTGGTAAAATGATGGCACCAGTAGACTGATAAATTATATGTATATTGTGTAATGCCTAGAGCAACCATTAAATGGAATATTACCAGCCATCAACAAGAATGAAATCTTGCCATTTGCAATGACATGCATGGAGCTACAGTGTATTATGCTAAGCAAAATAAGTCAGTCAGAGAAAGACAAATACTATGCGATTTTACGCATAGGTGGAATTTAAGAAACAAAGCAGATGAACATAT
>NW_026057582.1:82338397-82348183 GCF_023721935.1 Panthera uncia
TAAGAAACAAAGCAGATGAACATATGGGAAGGGGAAAAAAGAGAGAGGGAAACAAACTCTCTAAGAGTTTGACTCTTAGAGAACAAACTGAGAGTTGATGGAGAGAGGTGGGTGGGGGATGGGCTAGATGGGTGAGGGGTATGAGGAGGGTACTTGTGATGAGCACCAGGCGTTGTATGTAAGTGATGAATCACTGAATTCTACTCCTGAAACCAATATTGCACTGTATGTTAACTAACTAGAATTCAAATAAAATTTCAGAAATAAAATAATCTAAGCTCCCAACTCAGGAATCTAAAAAAGAAGGGCAAAATAAACCCAAAGCAAAAGGAAAAGAAATAATAAAGGTAAGAGTAGAAACTGACAAAGTTAAAACAGAAAAACAATATAAAAATCAATAAAATTAAGAGCTGTTCTCTGGAGTTTTGGGTTTTGTTTTTTTTTTCCTTTCCGCTATGTTCCTCTGTTGAAAAGAGAGAGAGAGAGAGAGAGAGAGAGACAGAGGCAGAGACAGAGAGACAGAGACAGAGAAGGAGGCAAACCATAAAAGAATCTTAACTATATAGAACAAACTGAAGGTTGCTGGAGGGGAGGTGGGCAGAGTGATGAGTACCAGGTATGATATGTGAATAATGAATCACTAAATTCTACTCCTGAAACTAATACTACACTATATGTTAACTAACTAGAATTTAAATAAAAACTCAAAACATTAAAAAAAAAAAAAAGAGCTGGTTCTTTGAAAGGATCAATAAAATTGACAAACCTCTAGCCAAGACTGACAACATAAAAAGAGAGAAGGCAGAAGTTACTAATATCAAGAATGAAGTAGGAGATATAAACACAGACCCTATAGACATCAAAAGCATAATAAGGAAATAACTTTGTACACATTAATTTGACAACTTAGATGAAATGGACCAACTCCTCAAAAAACACAGACTACAGCAGCTTATATAATATGAAACAGATCATTTGAACAGTCCTATAACTATTAAGGAAATTTAGCTTGTACTTTAGAACTTCCCCACAAAGAAATCTCCAGGCCCAGGCAGTGTCACTGGAGAATTCTACCAAATATTTAAAGAAGTAAAACAAGTTCTACACAATCTCTTCCAGAAAATAGAAGAGAAAGGAAGACTTTTTAATTAACTTTATGAAGCTATATTATCCTGTTATCAAAACCAAAGAAAGTACAAGAAACAAAAAAAGAAAGAAAACAATAGAGCAATATCCCTAATGAATATATACATATATATACAAAAGTCTTTGACAAATATTAGCAAATAGAATTCACCAATATATAAAAATAATTATACACTATTCCCAAAGCTGGTTCGACTTGTGAAAATCAATGTAATCTATATATTAACACGCTACAGAAGAAAGATCATAATTCTATCAATCAATGCAGAAAAGGCATGTGACAAATTTCAACACCCATTCATTATAAAAACTCTCAGAATAATAAAAATAGAAACTTCCTGAGCTTGATGAAGAACATTTACCACAAATCTACTGCTAACATTATATCTAATGGCAAAGGGCTGAATGTTCTTCCTCTAAGATAGGGAATGATTCAAGGATGTTCCCACTGTCATCGCTCCATCAAAATAACGCTAGAGGTACTAGACTTATATACTGTATGATTCTACCTACATGACATCCTTGAAAAGACCAAATTATGGAAATGGATAACAGATTAGTGATTGTTTAGACGTTAAATGAGGATAGTGGTGGGAGGGAAGGAGGTGTGATTATAAGAGATCTTTATAGTGATGAAAATGTTCCATTTCTTGATGTATTGATGTCAGTATCCTAGTTGTGATACTGTACTATAATCATGCAAGATATTACCATTGAGGGAAACTGGCTACATAGTTTCTCTGTATTCTTTCTTACAACTGCACGCCAACCTATAGTTATCTCAAAATAAATAAATACATACATATATACGTGTGGGTGGGTGTGTGTGTGTGTGTGTGTGTGTGTATCCTGTGAGACAGACCAGTTAGGAAAACATAAAGTCATCAGAGATGACAGGCTAAAACTAACAAGGTGAGAGGTGAACCAGGGAGAAGTGGCTACATTTGGGATACACTGTGGAGTCACAATCAACATTATTTGCTCATGGATTCTCAATAAAGAGTGAAAGAAACAAAAAAGTCAAAAATTCCTAGATTTCTTACTCCAACAACTGCATAGATAATGGTGTCATTTCCTGAGATGAGGAAGACTCTGTTCTAAGAAACATTTGATATTTGAGACTATTGTCCAGTTAGTTTATCCTCTTGAAAAAAGTCAGAATCTGGACATAAAGAGTTGCCCCTACAGATGCAGAGCTTTCCAGGTTCAACACAGACAATGTTGCTTTGAATAATCAACGCAAAAGCAACAAAGAAAACTAAGTCTGAAAAGACCAGGAACAAGAAAGCACCGCTGAGTCAGAAACTGTTTTTTCCATTATTTCCTCAAGAATATGAATACCAGGATAAGACAGGGTCCCTTCCCCTGAAGCTGTAAGCAAACTATTTCAGGCTGTCACCTTAAAACGTTATTTTCCACTCTGTTCTTGTGTAGGTGTTTTCTTCCTGACGTCAGACATGGATGCTTCACCTGGGTAAAGATAAATGAAAGACCTAAACCAAAAGGTAGATATATGGTATGAGAAAACTTATTTCCTCTGAGGCATGAGATGAGGGGCTGGCACGTAAATGAACACATCCCTGGCTGTCTTCTTCTCCAAGGCGCCACTGGGTTCTCATCCATAGACATCAACTCTTATTCTCCTTAGGAGCGGGAGTCAGTGGGCTGCAGCCCCTGGTTGCCATAGCAACTGCAATCTCACACACCAACATGGTTTTCTCAACACAGAGACTTAGAGTAGCACTCTTTTTTCTTTTTTGAGCATACGTTTTAGCCCATGAAGTATTTGGTGCCATTTCCAGGGCTCTCTTTTGTCTCAGATATGTTTTGTTTCTAAAATGTAACAATGACTGAAGACCAAGACCAAAAAAAGGATTTCTAGCTTTGACCCTTCATTACACCTTGTATTGTAATTGCACCCTTGGATGCTATCCGCCCTTGACCAGGCTCCTTTTGGGATTGTGGTATCACAAGCGGTATCACAGGGCCACGTAATCAGATTCAGCTCACCAGGCAACGATAATCTACAGATATATCCTGAAGGGAAGGACCTACATATTCCTTTATTTCATGCTGTTATTCTTCTGGTGTAGCATCTCCTGATGGCCCAGAAAAGGAAAAGAATGATGCTGCTGCTTAACTGTAATATTATAAGGAGTAGGGAAAAGAAGCAGGAAGGCAATGATTTCTTGCTTGTCAACAGTTTCCAAATAGCCCTACAGTGAATATATAGAACATATACTATCACCTCCCCCTGTCTCACCCATGGCAAATACTGCTTCCCCTCAGAGCTCAGTACAGGACCTCAGAATCCTTCTCAACACTGCACTCCAGGCAGCTGCTACCAATAAACTAGAGCTGGTGAGAGCACTGACATATGTTCGCCATCTCACACTAGAATCTTAGCCAATGTCTGACAAGGTCAAGTCCGGCACTCTGGCTGTAGCAGCCAAAAAGTAATTTTAAGATTTTGCAAAACACGCTGGAAAACACTCCATTATTTCCGGGGTAACTCACTTGCAAAGTCAACTCAACCAGTTATCAATTCAGGCCGTTAAAAAAAAAACCACACCTCTTCTTTGATTTACCTTGAGACACATCTTTGACCCACCGATTATTCAGAAATGCATTTGCTAATGCAAACAAAATCATGAGGGAATCCTAAGATGGGCCTGTAAGTTTTTCCTCTTGTCCAAACAAATTGTATTCTTAACCCTAAACAGCTAACCCTAACAAGTATAAACTGTATCAGATTTCTTTTTAAATACCAGATAAAAAAGTACGCATGCAGGGATGCCTGGATGACTCAGTCAGTTGAGCATCCGACTTCCACCTAGGTCATGAGCTCACGGTTTGTGTGTTCAAGCCCTGCATAGTGTCTGTGCTGACAGCTCGGAGCCCGAAGGCTGTTTCAGATTCTGTGTCTCCCTCTCTCTCTCTCTCTCTCTCTCTCTCTGCACCTCCCCAGCTCACACTCTCTCTCGTTCTCTCAAAAATAAATATGAACTTTTTTTTTAAAAAAAAGTATGCATGTGCATTTAGCTCAAAACTACTATTACTGATGCAAAAGCAACATGGATACATATTTAAATAAGTTCATTAGGGCTTATCATCAAAAGACCGAGATAACAAGTGTTGGCTAGAGTGTGAAGAAAAGGGAACACTTGTGCACTGTTGGTGGGAATGCAAATTGGCTTAGCCACTACAGAAAACAGTATGCAGGCTCCTCAAAAAATTAAAAATAGAACTACCATATGATCCAGCAATCTCATTTCTGGGTATATATCCAAAGGAATTGAAATCAAGATCTTATAGAGATATCTGCACTCCCATGTTCATCACAACATTACTCACAGTAACCAAAATATGGAAACAACTTAAGTGTCTGTCAACAGATGAATGGATAAAGAAAGTGTGGTACATGTATATATAATGAATTATTATTCAGCCATGAGAAAGAAAGAAATCCTGCCATTTGTGGCAACGTGAATGAAACTTAAGGGCATTAAGCTAAGTGAAATAAGTCAAACAGAGAAAGACAAATACTATATAGTCTCACTTATATGTGGAATCTCAAAAAGTCAAACTAAGAAACAGGAAGGAGAATGGTGAGGACTGGGGTGGAGTGCGTGACTGGGGTGGGGGAAATGATGAGATGCTGGTCAGAGCGTACAAACTTCCAGTTAAAAGATTAACTTCCAGTTATAAGATCTAATGTACAGCATGGTGATTATAGCTAAAATGTTCTATCATATACTTGAATGTTGCTAAGTGAGTAGACCTTACGTTTTCTTACCAAAAAGGAAATGGTACCTGTGTAATGTGATAGAGGGGTTAGCTGATACTATGGTGGTAATCATTTTACAACATATAAATGTATCAAATCAACACACTGTACACCTTAAACTTAAACAATGTTATGTGTTGGTTATATCTCAATAAAGCTGGGGAAAATAGACAGACAGATAGATCACTAAGCAAGACAGCCAGCCAGCCAGCCAGCCCGTCAGGGACAGGGCTTCTCTGTCTTACTTAACATTATATCCACAATGCCTACAGCGACACTTGACATATCATAGGCCCTCAAAAAATATGTCACCATCACACCTATTAGTATAATTATGATCAAAACAAGCAAACAAAAACAAGTGTTGGCAAGGATATGAGAAAATTGGAACACTTAATGCACTACTGGTGGAAATGTAAACGGCTACAGCCACCATGGAAATTAGTATAGAGTTTCCTCTAAAAAATCAAAACTAGAGGGGCGCATGGGTGGCTCAGTCGGTTGGCGTCGACTTCAGCTCAGGTCATGGTCTCACGGTCCGTGAGTTCGAGCTCCACGTCAGGCTCTGTGCTGACAGCTCAGAGCCTGGAGCCTGCTTCAGATTCTGTGTCTCCCTCTCTCTCTGACCCTCCCCCGTTCATGCTCTGTCTCTCTCTGTCTCAAAAATAAATAAACGTTAAAAAAAAAAAAAAAAAGCAAAACTAGAATCACCATATGATCCACCAAGTCCACTTGTGGGTATATGTCCCAGTGATTCAAAGCAGGGGCTCAAACAGATATCTGCACCATCACGTTCAGGGCACGATTCACAACAGGCAATAGAAGCAACCCAGGGAGCCAGTAATGGATAAACAAAATACAATATATACATGTAACTGAATATTATTCTGCCTTAAAAGGGGGGGGGGGTGCCTGGATGACTCAGTCAGTTAAGCGTCAGACTCTTAATTTCGGCTTAGGTCTTGATCTCATGGTTCCTAAGATCAAGCCCCATGTCAGGCTCTGCGCTGATGGTGAGGAGCCTGCTTGGGATTCTCTCTCTCCCTTTCTCTCTGTGCCTTCCCCTGTGCACACTCAATCTCTCTCTCTCTCTCAATAAATAAACTTTAAAAAAAGGTAGGAGGAAGGAAACCTGTCATATGCTCAGCATAGATGAACCTGGAGAGCATTAAGCTAAGTGAAATAAGTTAGACACACAAAGGCAAATGCCACATGATTCCGTTAATAGGAAATATCTAAAGTAGTCAAATTCTTAGAAATTAGTACAGTGCTGGTTATCACGATTGGAGGGAATGTGAAAAGGCCTGTTGTTCAATGGGTATAGAGTTTCAATTTTGCAAGACGAAAAAGTTCTAAAGATCTGTTGCCCAACTATGTACACATAGCTAACATACCATACTGTATGCTTAAAATTGATGAAGGTAAATTTTACATTATGTGGTTTTTAATCACAAAAAAATTAAAAAAAAAAAAAAAAAAACCTTTACATGGATGGACCCAAAAGACAAAATGCTAAGTTAGATAAGTCAGTGGGTGGGGGGATGGGTGAAACAGATAAAGGGGATTAAGGGTACATTTATCCTGAGGAGTTCTGATTCATCTGTAGAATTGTTGAATAACACTGGATGTTAATTATACTTGAATTTAAAATAATAAATATATAAAATTTTTAAATTTAAATTAAATTAAAAAGTAGCTCTTCCACCTCCACTCCTTCCCCCCCAAAAAAGCCTTAAATTCAAACAGAAGGCTATTGCTATTTCTGATAGTTACATAAATAATTAAAACTGGCCACACAGGCCACTTTTTTCAGTTTCTTAGACTTCAAGGTGAGTGATACCCCACTAAAATCAACACTGAAGTTTAACAAAATACACTACATTTGCAACTATGTGGATGGAACTGGAGGGTATTATGCTAAGTGAAATTAGTCATTCAGAGAAAGACAAAAATCATATGACTTCATTCATATGAGGACTTTAAGAGACAAAACAGATGAACCTAAGGGAAGGGAAACAAAAATCATATAAAAACAGGAGGGAGAGGCACCTGGGTGGCTCAGTCGGTTAAGCATCTGACTTCGGCTCAGGGCATGATCTCACAGTCCATGAGTTCGAGCCCCGTGTAGGGCTCTGTGCTGATAGCTCAGAGCCTGGAGCCTGCTTCAGATTCTGTGTCTCCCTCTCTCTCTCTGCCTCTCCCCTGCTCACGCTCTGTCTCTCTCTGTCTCAAAAATAAATAAAAACATTAAAAACAAAACAAAACAGGGAGGGGGACAAAACAGAAGAGACTCATAAATATGGAGAACAAACTGAGGGTTATGGGAGGGGTTAAGGGAGGGGGATGGGCTAAATGGGTAAGGAGCACTAAAGAATCTAGTCCTGAAATCAGTGTTGCACTATATGCTAACTAATTTGGATGTGGATTTTAAAAAATAAAAAATAAAATTTTAAAAAATACACTAAATGATAAGTACGGATGAACAAACAAGGGTTTGGACACATGCTTTTCACAATGGCTGAGAGGACAGGCATTGCAAAGGATGTGGACAGAAGACTTTAAAAGCTTCCAGTCCTGGGAAAGCTGAGAGTCAGGCTTCTGAGCCAAGAAACAGGTTCTCCAACATTGCCAAGACTGGGGAAAACAAGGCAATTTCCTCCCCTTCCCAGGGCACTTTACGCATTCTCCACGTTTCCTGCAAAGGACAACAGAAGCAAGAGGGGCTGCTCCAGTCTCTAAGGGAGAAATTGAGACCCAGGGGAGTTAGATGGGATTTAAATATTACCAACCTGGTGTTTTTGCCTCCAGATTCCACCCTTCTGTAATCTATAATTTTGGAATGTCTGCTAGGAAGGGATTTAATTTGTCATCATTTTCCAGTCACTGACTACAGCATAGCTGGCTAAATCTGGGCAATAAAGAAGAAAGAGACCTGAGGGCTCAGAACACAAGCTGGCCCCAACAGGGACAGGAGTGGCTGACCCAGACCTGCTTGTGAAGGAGATTCTAGGATGATGCCCCTCTATGTCCCGAGGAGCCTTGCTGACTCTGCTCTTCTGTGAAGTATTTGCATTCTGTTTTCGTATAATTTTCCCAATGCTAAAGCTGCACCTGCAAATAAAATGTAAATTCCATTTTTAATTATTACGGTGCCGGGCACTTTCAAATATCCAGAAACAGGCTCCATTTACAAAGCAGGAACCAGGTGGATCCACTAAAGGGCTTGGCACAATTACCCTGAAGAAGAGGAATTTTCCTAAGGGAGGTGCTGAGAGTGTCCTCGTTGGGAGCAATCTGTTCATCATGGCCCCGGTAAATTTCTGAAATGTCCTAGGAATTCCAATGTTGCAGCAGACTATGATAACTAAATGAATCAATAAACTCTAGATGGAAATCCTCCAGACACTCTCCTTATCTAAGAAAAAGAAAATCCCACACAATCATGACAACGAGCAAAGTCTGTCAACAGTGATTTAATGTAGTCAGAGTAGTAAATATTTTTAAGAACTATATAGTATAGTAACTTTATGTACACTATGCAGAGTGTTTGAATAATTTAATTATAAAAATTTTGGTGTCAACATGACGAAGAAACTGTACCTTTAACAAAGCTTTGCAAAAGAAATCTCATTTTTAAAGACTGTGACAATCCCCATTTAACGTTCGTTCGGCACCCTTTATGAGTGAGATAAAAAGTGTGCTCAGCAGGAAATCTAACATCGATTCACATCAAAGAGATATCAGTTAGCTGTCAGCTGGAGAGCTTCTAGGATTTCAACTCAGAAATTGCTCATAAAAATGTTAAAGACAGGAGTGCCTGGGTGGCTCAGTCGGTTAAGCGTCCGACTTCGGCTCAGGTCATGATCTCACAGTTCATGGGTTCAAGCCCCACATTGGGCTCTGTGCTGACAGCTCAGAGCCTGGAGCCTGCTTCAGATTGTGTGACTCTCTCTCTCTCTGACCCTCCCCTGCTCTCGCTCGGTCTCTCTCTCTCTTTCGAAAATAAAACATTTAAAAAAATGTTAAAGACATGTTTCACAAAGGGAGTGGTAACCACCTATCTAACCTTAGGATGATGGCTCCAGATTTTTATATTCATTGTTACACTATCACCCCAAACCCCATACCTTTTAACAAGATGACTACTCAAGCGCCCATAGATGGAGCGCTAGGGCATTCTCCGTCAGTTCTAAGTAATTGTTTAGGACCCTTTTCTCCCTTGGAGAGCCTTTAGGAACTTGCCAATTCCAGTGGCCGTGCTATAGACTGAATGTTTGTGTCTCCCAAAATGCATAGGTTGAAACCTAAACTGTAATGTGATGATACTAGAGGCGAGGGTTGGGGGGGGTGCTTTAGGATGTGAGTAGGTCATGAGGGTGGAGCCCTCATGAATGGGATTCATACCCTGATAAAAGAGACTTGTGTAAGGTCACAGTGAAAAGACAGCTGTTTATAAACCAGGAAACAAGCCTTTATCAGACACCAAATCTGCTGCTGTCTTGATGTCGGACTTCCCCACCTCTAGAACCATGACAAATAAATTTCTGTGGTTTATAAGCCACCCAGTGTATGGTATTCTGATGTAGTGGCCTAAGTGGACTAAGACGGGCAGACTGACAGCTGACCTTCTTGGCTTACTCCCCATTTCTGGCCCTTCCTCTCCCTCGGCAGGGAGAATTCCCTTCTCCTGAATTGACTCTCGGTGTTTGAATTCTTTGTCCTCTATGTTCAACGCTTACTGTTCCTAGCTCTTTGGATAACCCCATCCCTGCTCTCAGAAACAGAGCTGCTAACCTCCTTCAAGCACACACACACACACACACACACACACACACACACACACACACACACAC
>NW_026057582.1:82348193-82437388 GCF_023721935.1 Panthera uncia
CACACACACACACACACACACACACACACACACACACACACACACTATCTGAAACTAAGCTATTTCCATATTTCCAGAGTTTTTGTTTGGCTGGAAGTTTGTTTGTTTTTTTTTTTTTTCCCACACTGTTGGAAAATAATTTTTCACTACCACAAATCAAAACCAAAGCTTAAAAAAAAAGAAAACCCAAAATTTGTCAAAATTTCATGTTTTATCAGTCATTTTGCTAGAATATAAGAAGCTTTTCATGGAGATAAAAGGTAAGAACTTTTAAATACTTATCTTACCTGATGAAATAAGTGATGATGTTCTCCCTGTTAGGAAAACCAGGCTCATGGATGAGTTTGCAGGCATGTCGGCTGATTCATATAAATAAAAACCACAAAGGTAAAAATCATACAGTCTAAGAATCCTTCCAAAAGTCAACGGATCATACAATTAGCTGCCAAGTCACACCTCTGCGACAGGTTTATAAAACCCATTCATAAAAAAAACCCATCTGCTCCTCAAGTAGTTGAAGCAGCTGTTGTGGCCAAATCATTCAAATGTGTTTGTGCTTATTCAGTACAAACGAAGGCACTGAAACCATTTTGTGATCATCAAATGAGAATTGGTAAGTTTTGCCAATTTGAATAATATTCCTGATAGCTATGTCTGCTCTTGACAGGATATGAATAGTCCTATCATAGGATAGTTCATAGGATATGAACTGCCAAAATTTGTTTTTAATAATTAAAAATGCTTCCAGTTAGGGGTGCCTGGGTGGCTTAGTCGGTTGAGTGTCCGACTTCAGCTCAGGTCATGATCTCACAGTTCATGGGTTCGAGCTCTGGGTAGGGCTCTGTGCTGACAGCTCGGAGCCTGGAGCCTGCTTCGGATTCTGTGTCTCCCTCTCTCTCTGCCCCTCCGCCACTCGTGCTCTCGCTCTCCCTCTCTTTCTCAAAAATAAATAAACATAAAAAAAATTTTAAATGCTGCCATTGATGTTTCAGTTTTCAAAGATCCCACTATAAAAACAACCCAGGAAGCTTCTTTGATTAAAGCAGTGGTACTAAGCATGAACGAATGAAAAAAAAAAAAAAAAAAACACGGAACAGTAGAGAAAGTAAAAAATAGAGACCAAGTACATTTGGAAATTTTATATAATGATGGCACCCCAACTCATTGGCAAAAAAGAGAGTTTTTAATAACGGCTGGGTCAACTACATAACATGTGGAAAAATAAATAATAAATAAATAAATAAATCAGACTACTTAAAAAAAAATTTTTTTTAACATTTATTTATTTTTTGAGAGACAGGATATGAGCAGTAGAGGGGCAGGGAGAGAGGGAATCACAGATTTGGAAGCAAGGTCCAGGCTCTGAGCTGTCAGCACAGAGCCTGACACGGGGCTCAAACTCTCGGCTAAGTGATCATGACCTGAGCCAAAAGTCGGATGCTTAACCGACTGAGCCACCCAGGCGCCCCTTGAAAATTTTTTTAAAAGAAACAAAAACTAGGGGTGCCTGGGTGGCGCAGTCGGTTAAGCGTCGGACTTCAGCCAGGTCACGATCTCGCGGTCTGTGAGTTCGAGCCCCGCGTCAGGCTCTGGGCTGATGGCTCCGAGCCTGGAGCCTGCTTCCGATTCTGTGTCTCCCTCTCTCTCTGCCCCTCCCCCGTTCATGCTCTGTCTCTCTCTGTCCCAAAAATAAATAAAAAACGTTGAAAAAAAAAATAAAAGAAACAAAAACTATAAATGAAGAGACAAATCACAAATTGGGGGAAAATATGTTGCAATTTATAGAAAAGACTAATGTCCCTGATGTATATAGAGTTCTTAAAAACTGAGAAGGAAAAAGATCAAAACCCAGTAGAAACACATGTGCCCTCCTCTCCCCCCCAAAATAAAGGCAGACGGTTCAAAGGAAACGAGAGGCAAACAGCTCTTAAAAATACGGAGAGAACGCTGAATCTCACAGTAAGAAATTAAAACTGCATTCAGATACCGCTCATCTATCACACTGACAAGACATTTTGTTAGCAAGGCTGTAGAGAAATAGGCAATTTTGTACATTGCTGGTGGGAACGCAAAATTCTTAACAACCTATGGAAAGAACACCTAACAAATTTACATACGCACTGGCAGCATCTAACCAATTTATATAAGCTTTACCCTCTGACTCAGCAGTGTTATTTGTAACAGTAAAAGATTGGAAACAAATGTCCATCAGTAAGGGACCGATTGAATAAACCATGTCCACACGGTGATGTACTGTGAATCATAAAAAGGATTCGAAAAATCTCTTTGATATGGAAGGATTTTTTCCAAGACATTTTGTTAAGTGAAGAAGCAGAATGTAGAAAAGTATATAGCGTGTGCTACCTTCTATATAAGAAAGGATGGGAAATACGAATGTATACACATATTTGCTTATTTTTGCAAAAGAAATGCCAGAAGAATAACCCTCAAGCTTATGAAAATGAATACCTACAACGGATGGAGGGTGATGATGCAGAAAGGACAGAGCTGGCTTTTCAGGTTAGCCCTCTTTATATGGTTCCCAGTTTTGAACAAAGCAAATGTTTTACATATTTACCAAACAATCTTAAACAGGGAAAACTATAATTGCACAAAACAGAAACAACTAAACGTAACTGCATTTCAAATTAATAGCATAACCATACAGACAAAATAATTTCAGGTAACTGTGGAATACACTATCCTGTACATCCTTGGCAGTATATACTCTGAGGCAAAAAAAAAAAAAAAAAAAAAAAAAATCCGAAACTTCATTGTCGTGTTTATTGTCTGTGCCAATTTGAAACTAATTTAAGTATAGTAGAATGGAGAAAATAAGTAAATATATACTTTTTAATGTTTATTTATTTTGAGAGAGAGAGAGCGGGGGGGGGGGGGGGGGGGGGGGGGGGGGGGGGGGGGGGGGGGGGGAGAGAGGGGGAGAGAGAGAGAGAGAGAGAGAGAGAGAGAGAGAGAGAGAGAATCCCAAGCAGGTGCCAAGCTGTCAGCACAGAGCCCTGATTCAGGGCTCAAACTCACAAACTGTGAGATCATGACCTCAGCCGAAATCAAGAGTCTGACGTTCACCCAACTGAGCCACCCAGGCGCCCCAAAATAAGTAAATATATTAATGTCATTAGGAACCAAGGTAGCTCAGTAAGAGAAAGAGATAAAAATATAAAGGCAAATATCAGAACAAAATCAGAACTTTAATTCTCACAGTTATTTTGAAAAACATGTTTCCTTTTCCTAAAATATACTATTTTCAATGTGCCATAAATGTGGCAGGAAGCAAAACACTGAAATGTTTGAGGAAGGCAGTAAGTCTGGCAATGGGAGCTGTGGGGAGAACAGCAGGAACTGGGGTGCCCGTGTTCTAAAGCTGGGGAGACAAGGAGGAGCAGCAGGATCAGGCGAAGGAGACAAGACATGCTTTAGAACTAAAAGAATGAAAATCTAAGCAAGCAGGAGAGAACGGCGAAAGGACAAATACGAGCATAAGTAATACATGAAACTGGGTCATGAAGACTCCAGAATCCCGGTAAAAGATTAGCTGTAGAAAGATGGTTCTCACTTTGGAGAATGGAGAGGAAGGGGGCAGGTGAAGACAGGAAGTACAGAACATATTTGAAGGTGCTCATCCAGCGGACCCCAGTCAGTCCTATAAGCTATGGGGCTAGATATCCAGAGGGAGCCAAAAACAGGGGGACCAACCACCACCAGTACACTGTATGTGGTTTCAGGGCTCTGCTAGAAAGGACAATGGGACCACGGAAAAGGGGCATCAGACTCAAGGCAGAGGTTCAGGTTCTGAATTCTGAGGATAAGAAGGAGGCAGAGGACGAGGAGATGTGACAGCATGTGTCCAGACACGGAGGTATAGGAAGGCAGGACTTATCAGGAGACAGCAGGTCAGAGGGGAGACAAGCGGGTGGTCAGATGTGAAAGGCCTGAGGGATTCCAACTCTACCCTGGGGGCTGTGAAAGGCTGCTGAAGATTTTAAGCAGCTGAGTGAAATAACCATTTGTGGATTTTAGAACAGTTGGAGAACAGCAAGATGGGAGGCACAGAACCACAGCTAGCATCCCTTCAGCGGGATGACTAAGGCAGCCAAGAGAGAACGGAATCTAGAGGAGTATTCATGGAGTTGAACTGATGGAGAGGGGAGGGAGATTCAGAGTGAGGATGGAAAGCAGGGCTCAGGCAGGGGGAAGAGCCTGGACGGTCCAGATCACCACTGACAACCAGTGATGAGAACTGGGCATCTGTGCCCAAGTAATTCTCGAATAGGAGACAATTTGGGTGCCTGGGGGCAAGACTTTGTATGAGCTTTGAAGTCTCTTCCTACCTAAATATTAACTGGACTCCCAGCTATTAGCTCAGGCTGACCCAATAAAACTTAGGTCATGATGCCACTCTGTGAGTGGATAGATGACATGTCTCTAGAGAAGTGGGTCAGGCTATGAGGGCTAGAGGCTGCTAAGCAGAAAGGGGACTGGAAACCAATGAGCTGAGGTTTAGACTAGCCCAGGAGAAAGCTGGACAGGGAAGATACCAGGAACTAGGTCTACCATAATGAGTCTACCCATCAATTGGTTTTTTCAGGCTCTCAGAGTCTAACTTTTCTGACAAATCTGGCTGTTAGTTAGGAGTAAGTGATCAGCGAGCAATAGGAACACAGGCTGTAGAGGGTTTTGTCTCAGCAAAAAAAAAAAAAAAAAAAAAAAAAAAAATCTGTAAACCAGCACCAGCCTAGGAACAAACAGACCCCAAAGCTGACTGTGGGTGTAGAGGAGCTTCTAAATGGAGGAAAAATAGTGAAGGGGACAGAGGATTGCAATAGAACATACAAATACCTAATAGGGATTAACTACTGAGCACTTCACCAGAATTGGCAAATTGTTGAGTGCTATGGACTGAATGTTTCCCCCCCAAATCCACATATTGAAGCCCTCACCCCCAACATGATAGTATTAGGAGGTGGGGCCTTTGAAACATAATTAGGTCTACATCAGATCATAAGGGTAAGACCTTCATGATGGCATCAGTGCCCTTATAGGAAGAGGAAGAGACAGAGAACTCTCTCTCAGCGTGTGTGCACTGAGGAATAGCCAAGGGAGCACACAGCAAGAAGGTGGGTGTCTACAAGCTACAAGAGGACCCTCACCAGGAATCGAGCCTGCCAGCACTTTGATCCTGAATTCCTCAGCCTCCAGAACCATGAGAAATAAATATTTGTTACATAAGCCACCCAGTCTGTGGTTATTTTTGCAACAGAAAAATCAGAGCTAAGTAAGCATCTTATTATGCCGGGCAGCCAAGGAGGTCACTCCAAGCAGAGTTAACACTTCATGTACAGCATTTTAAAAACTACTTTCCCAAAAGGCTTGCTGTGATTTTTTTCTTTTTGGATTTTTGTGGGTTCTCAAGACAGAGGCTTTATTTAGGGCACATATCCTTCATTAGTGCTAATATAAGCCCATTAATCCAGTGGTTACAATTAAATATGAGACTAGACCAAAATTTCAGTAACCCATCAGCTTGACAGCCAGTCCTCTCTGCAGCCCATTAAATGCTGGGGCTGCCTGGGGAGTGTGCATATCGGAGGAGTAAGAGGGCCCAGGCCAGAGTCACGCCCTCTTCAGACACTTGACCTTCACGTGACTGACCTATCTTCAGCCAGAGAGCAGGTTCGGCTTCATAAGAGGGTCTGACTACACAGGAAACGGGGAATGAGATTGCAGCTGAAGTTGTGTTCCTCAAACAGCACCTTAGCCCTGCAAAACATCTTATGAGACATACAAGGTTCCAAAAATACTGTATACACACTCCCCTCTTTATTTCATAAAGTGGCAGACTGTTTATTTTGCAAGTTAAAAAAAAAAAAAAGGTAAAGGACCTTTGGTGAACTTTTTTTTTTTTTTTGCAGCTTTAGGGCCCATAATTTTACTTTATTTTTTTTTATTTTAATTTTTTTTTTTTCTGAGAGAGAGAGAGAGAGAGAGTGAGAGCACAAGCAGGGAAAAGGGGCAGAGGTAGAGAGAGAGAGAGAGACAGACAGACAGACAGACAGAACCTCAAGCAGACTCCATGCTGACTGAGCGCGGAGCCTGATGCAGGGCTCAATCCCATGACCCTGGGATCACGACCTGAGCTGAAATCAAGAGTCAGATGCCTAATTGACTGATGCCCCTATATAGATGCCCCTATAGTTTTACTTTAAATAGCTCTGTCATGGGTATTTTGAAAAATACATAGTTTGTGAAACTAAAAATACTCGATACCTTTCCTCCATAAAACGGTTTACAGGGGAAAATGTTGATCCTTTGATCTGGAGTCTCAGACACTCCGCAGCTGAAGCCATGAGAGGTGAGGCATGAGAGCAGCAAGCCGCTCATGTGATATCTGTGCTGTGGAACAAGGAACAGCTCTGTCATGATGTCAACTTCTGGCAGTCTCTTGGCTCTCAGAGGTCCGGCCTTGAGCCATCAATCCTCCCAAACAGAAGCCACGTGTCACATGCTATTTTGCAGAGCAAGCCTGCACGGCCAAACTGTACTCCTCGGTCCTTTCTCCTCTCTCTTCCCTCATCTCCACTGCCCCCATCTCTTTTTCCTTTTTTTTTTTTTAATGTTTTTCTTCAAGCTTTTAATTTTTTTTTTTAACGTTTTACTTATTTTTGAGACAGGGAGAGACACAGCATGAACAGGGGAGGGTCAGAGAGAGGGAGACACAGAATCTGAAACAGGCTCCAGGCTCTGAGCTGTCAGCACAGAGCCTGACGTGGGGCTCGAACTCACGGACCGTGAGATCATGACCTGAGCCGAAGTCGGCCGCTTAACCGACTGAGCCACCCAGGTGCCCCTTTTTCCTTTTTGATCCCTTCCTTCTTTTATTATTTCTTTGGATTATCAAAATCAATTCTTGTCCAAAGTCCCACTGCCTCCCGGTAATGGCACGTTAATAATCCTTCACCCCAATTACATTCGATTCTCAGAGACATTCCCCATCACATCTTCCAACGTCGGCTCCAAACAGTCTGAATGCATTGAAAAAACAAAAACAAAAAAAAAAGTAGACATTGTAGTGATTAACAAATGAGTAGGTTAATGATGCTCCCCTAGTGTATCTAGAATTTTGTGAGGCACATCAGTCACTCTGGACTACTGTTAACAAAGTAACAAATTACCACATACTTTGTGGCTTAAAATGACACAAATTTATTCTCTCACAGTTCTAGAAACCAGAAGTCCAAAATCAGTTTTATTGGGCTACAGTTAAAGTGTCAGCAGGGCTCATTCCTTAAGAAGCCCCAGGGAAGAATGTTTCCCTACCTTTCTAGCATCTGGAGGTTGCCTGTGTTCTTTTTTTTTTTTTTTTTTTTTTTAATGGTTACATTTATTTTGAGAGAGAAAGCGGGCATATAAGGAGGGAGGGGCTTTTTTTTTTTTTTATGGTTACATTTATTTTGAGAGAGAAAGCGGGCATATAAGGAGGAAGGGGCAGAGAGAGAGACGGAGAGAGAATCCCAAGCAGGCTATGCACTGTCAGTGCGGAGCCCAAAGCAGGGCTCAAACTCAAGATCCATGAGATCATGATCTGAGCTGAAATCAAGACTCGGACATTTAACCCAACTGAACCACCCAGGTGTCCCGACTGACATCTTGATTTTAGCTTGATGAGACCCTGAGCAGAGGACCCAGATGACCCGTGCCCAGGCAGGATCCTGACTCACAAAAACTGGGAGGTAGAAAAATGTGCTGTTTTAAGCCACTATGTTCTTGGCAATTTGTTAAGCAGTACTAGATAACTAAGACAGTTGGCAAATATGGAATTTGTACAGGCAGTTACACGGATAGACGTTGGGACGGTCAACAAACTATCTGAAATCCTATGAAAATTTTAGACTGCTCATGCACATGTGTATTTAGCTAAGGAATGGGCCCATAACTTGCATCAGATCCTCAATGAGCCAGTGACCCATGCAAATGGAGAACACTAAATCAGAGGTCCAATGAAGCTGTTAACAAATAATTTTTTGAGATGTTTCTTTTGAGATCCACACCTGGCATGATATCAAAGAGTAAGGAGATTCTACAAAGAAAAAGAAGGGGCTAATAAACGGTTCTTTGTTAATATTCTTCCATCTCTTACCACGGAGAGTAAGGTGGAGAGTGGAGATGTAGCCGCATATTTCATTACAAAGTATTTCTGTAGGGAAAAATAAGGTACAATGTCTTTCCCCCAATGTAGGTCTCACTGCCTCTAACAGTACCAGTACATAATGGGCAGTGCCCACCACATGCTAACGTTATCTTCTTCAGTGCATTTGGGGGGCTCAGTTGGTTAAGTGTCCAACTTGATTTCAGCTCAGGTCATGATCTCACGGTTGGTGAGTTCAAGCCCCATATCCAGCTCTGCACTGACAGTGTAGAGCCTGCTTGGGGGTGGGTCCCCCCCCCCCCCCCCCCCGTTATCTCTCTCTCTCTTTCTGTCTCAAAAATAAATAAAAACATTAAAAATTTTTTTAAACAAAATAAAGTTACCTTCCTCAACTGTCATCTCGACCTCATGCCCCCTTCCCTAACACTCTACTGTGGTTCTTTGTTGCTCTACAGATAAATGCCTCAAAACCCTTATGCTAGCTTCCCCGAATGAATTCAAAGTCCTCTCCCTTCACCTCAAGAGTATCTGCACAACTCCTTTCCACCCATTCATGTGCCTGATGAAGTGACACATTTACATTACATGATTTACTAGCAATGAAAAAAGTCAGGCTGCCCGGGAACCTAACCTACAGTGCTTTGAATTCAAAGCACCTACATTCATCTTATGTCAACACCATGCTATGTACTAATCCCTACTGAGTGATCCAAAATCTAAAACGGAAAGACACTCCGAAACCCTGGAATAGCACCGCAAATGACACTGCTATTAAATGGACAAGGGCTAATGAAGCTGCAATTATTTTACTCAATTCAATACTTACTTCCTGAGCTCTTGCAAATATGCAATCCACTGAGTTAGGCTCTATGGAGAATACAAAGAAAGATTCTTAAAGCAAGTTTGTTACGTTCCCAAGGTTAGAATATGATAGTGGGGGCACCTGGGTGGCTCAGGCAGTTGAGCATCCGACTCTTGATTCCGGCTCAGGTCATGATCTTACAGTTCATGAGATCAAGCCCTGCATTAGGCTCCATGCTGACAGGGCAGAACCTGCTTGGGATTTTCTCTTCCCTCTCCCTCTCTCTTTGCCCCTCCCCCACTCGTGCACACCTCTCTCTCTCTCTCTAAGTAAATAAACTTAAAAAAAAATAAAAGAATGTGATAGTGGCAGAGGCATGAAAACAACTCCATGAACTGTTTTAAGGCAGGGAGCAATTCATTGTATAATAGAGATACAGACAACGTTATGGGAGAAAGGAAAGGGTATGAAGTGTGACTCGTTGGGCCTTGACTAATGAGTAGATGAGGACAGGTGGAATTTTCCCTCCAAATTGAAGGTGGATGCAAAGGCAGAGGGAAAGCTGAAAGTGCATGGTATATGCAGAGAGGGTGAGGCCTACGAGAAGGGGGAGCATCAGCTGACAACTGGGCAAAATAGGCCATGAAGTTGGCAAGGCAGGAGAAAACCCAACTGTAAGAGGTCGTAACAAACTTCACGTAGGTAATGAAATGCCAGGAAAGGGCTTTTATTGTGTTATTGCTGTTGCTGTTGCTATTGTATGTGTGTGTTTAATCCGTGTGAGTTACAGAACCCAAAAAGTGCTTTCAGAAGGTAACTCTGACAACAGTAGGGAAAATGGTTTGTGGAAGCAAACGATCAGAGAACTGAAACCAGTTAGGAATCCAGGCCAGGGGTGCAGGTTCTGAGAGCTAAGAATGATTTCATACTAAGCGCTATACTTGTAATATCTCATTTAATCTCAAGACAGTCTCACAAGGTAGACACTAGTACTAACCTCTCACTTTCTGATTGAGAAAGATGAGGCTTTGAAAAGTTAAGTAATTTGCCCAAGGTCATAAAGCCAATGGATGGCAATACCAGGCTCCTAAATCAAGCCAGACTCCTGAGCCCAAGTTCTTCCTCCATTTCTATCTCAGATGACAAGGTCTGGACTATGGCAGTGGCAGGTGATACAGGAAATATTTGGGGAGTATAATCAACTGGACTTGGCACCAGATTGGGTTTTAGAACAGGTAAGAGAGAGAAATCAAATACTGAAAGATTTCTAGTCTAGGTGTCTACAGGTGACAGTGTCACTACCAAGAAGATGACAGAACAGGACAGACAACTCCAACATTGGCTGTAGCAAAAGTAGAGCCACTAAATCTGTGAATCCAACACGTGGCCTTGGCCTTGGCAGATCCATTAGCACTTCACTCTATAAGAAATTGACCAGCCATGCACTAAAGTTCTTCTCATTCATGGACATTCAGTAGAAAGTCTACCTCTAAGTGGACCTACTGAGTGGGTTGCAATGATACTTCTACTGACGCTCTGTGCCTGTACTGCCAGCACCTGCCGGCCAACCCCCACCACTGCTATTCAGTTCACTTACTTTTCGCCTTATTAACTTCTTGGTCCTCCTTTTGGCTTATCTGATCATTAACTCTATCTTTATCATCAGGCATAAATTGCAAGACCAGATGGTAAAATTCAAACTGATATAACTGTCCCCTGGTAATGGTTCTGATTAAAGATTTTCCAGGCCAGATGGTAAAAATTGCTGGGTAAAATGAAATCAGTTAGCCATGCTTTTCCCCAAACCTAACAACATGAAGAACTCAAAACTTACTCTATACAAGTTAGATACCATGAGGCTTTCTTAAGTCCCAAGAGACCTCTACATGTGTGTCCACCAAGTAGGTGGTTAGTTAATACTTCAATGCTTTAACACCAGTCATCTTTCTATTCTTTTCATTATCTTCCTTAGAACTGTTATCTTTTTCTAAAACACTTAGCGAGAGTAGAAATTATCAACCTCCCCCCTTAATGACTCCCCAAGAGTTTACAACCCCTCTGGAGTTAGTTACATCAGGCACTCACCAATGACTCCTCACATAAATGATTTGTTGATGAGACCAGTCCTAAAGTTTGTGAAACCATCCATTCTCACCAGACCAAGCCTTCTCTTCACCTTCCCCTAAACTAATATAAGGCTAATTGGCATCTTTTTTTAATATAGACTGACTCCTCCTCAAGTAACAAACTCTTAAGATTTTTCCATTTCTTCAATCACTTTCTTTCATTCTTGCTGCATACTGTTAACTGCATATGGACAGTGGCTGGCATGTGTTACATGATTTGCAGTTTGTCCTGCAGAAAAATCCAGGTGTCAAATAAGTCATCTCTTGCATACGTACAGAATTCATGAGGGTCTCTTCACCTTTTGTCATCTTTACTTTCTTAAGAACTAACAAGAATTAAAATAATAGAATGCTCCTTCTTATCACTTTCATAGACACTACATGAAGTTAATAACATTCATAAAACCTCTCAAAATTAGGTACAAGCCCAGCAAACATAAATCTACCATAGACTAAAAGTCTACCAGACTTTAATTGAAAATGGAAGCCAGTACACAACCAATACCGCCATCTGTTGGTAGCAGGCAGAACTGGCTCACTTTTGTTAGAAATCCTTGCCTTGTTTCTACCTGTCCCAAGGTTTTTAAATTATTTTTTTTAATGTTTATTTATTTATTTTTGAGAGAGAAAGAGCACAAGTGGGGGAGGAGCAGAGAGAGGAGGGGAGACACAGAATCAGAAGTGGGCTCTGGGCTCTGAGCTATCAGCGCAGAGACTGATGTGGGGCTTGAGCTCCAGAACTGTGAGATCATGACCTGAAGTCCAACACTTAACCGACTGAACCACCCACGTGCCCCAGGGGGTTTTAAATTCTTAAGTTTAGGAGGTGATATCTCACTTTTTGAACCTTGCAAAAGTAAAAGCACCCATTTCCGAAAACACCTTAGATTACCATGACAGTAAGAATTTCAATGTCTATTGTTTCTTTAACTACAAAGGTATCAAAATTGGGTAAGATTTGTTTTCAAAGAAATACATGTTTTTGCAGAATTCACACTACACAAATACTCTCATATCATTCTTAGAACTGACATTCTGAAGACATTTCTGGAGAAATGCACATGTTCTTCCACACAAGCAAATTTGGCTCACTCATAAATACTGAGTTTTTCAAGACTATATATTTGCAGATAGTATAGAGTATTAAGAAGACTACTAGAAGACTACTAGATCAAGCAAGAGTCAGCAACCAGATTCTTACCCAGTCATGCCACTCTAAGAGTTTGGCCAGATCTAGGAGTTTGGTTCAATGAGCTTGGTCAATCCTGACTTTCAACTTTCTCACATATAAAATGGGATTATAATGCCAATCCTCTACCCAATTGGTCTGTTGAAAAAAATGAAATAAAGTAACATATGTGAAACTTTTTAAAACTATTAAGTATGATAAACACTTAAAGTGTTCTCTTGGGACGCCTGGGGGGACTCAATCTGTTAAGCGTCCAACTCTCGGTTTCAGCTAAGGTCAGAATCTCACAGTTCATGAGTTCAAGCCCCAAGTTGGGCTCTTGCTGACCGCGTGGATCCTGCTTGGGATTCTCTCTCTCTGTTCTTCCCCTACACGCTTTCTCTCTCTCTCTCTCTCTCTCCCAAAATAAATAAATAAACTAAAAAAAAGAACCTTAAAGTAGTCTCATTATCTTGCTAAACTCAAAGAAGTTTCTCACACATGCACATATGCTAATCATCAACTCTCATCAACTAGTTTATCCAGTATATATTTTTTTGGCAGATATTTGAATCCATTTTGTATTCCTCCCAAAGTTTAATTTTTTAAAAAAGAGCATGCATTTCTTTTTAAAAAGAAGAGTATTAAGCAATAGGAAAAAAAAACATGCTGCACCTGTTATACGCCTATCACCCCTCTCATGGTCCCACTAGGATGCATTTAAAATTGATATAAAACACATAAAATAAGTAACAGATGCCACACTGCACTAAGGGGAAATTACAGGAATCTCTTTTTCCCTTTGAGCTTAGAAAATCTCATTGCTAGTATCCTCTTGTACACAGGGAATTCAGGACCAATGAAATTGGATTTCACACACCTTCTTTCTTACCTTCTTGAGTACTAGATCGGTGTGGGCTGCAGTTCTCAAAAATAGTGTGCTAATAATGGTTTCAGGGCTAGAGGTATAATGTTAACAATGTTAGGTTTATGTTAGTGATGTTTATACTTTAATTTCTATAGCTATTACTATGGAAGGGGCTGGCTGGTATCTCGAGAAAAATGGCATTTTTCTAGCTTGTATTCTAGTGGAAAATCTTTGCAGTGGCCAAGTAGATGCTCTAAGAATGAGTGGTCTACAATATCTTTTATCCCCTTAAGGGGGTCTCAGAATCGGGGGTGGGGGGAGGGGAGGGGAGAGGTAAACGGTCACTTCTTCAAATCACAAACAGAGTTATCTTTTCCAGTTCCAGAGCTTGGCTGCCATACCTGCTTGATTTCATTTTATCCTATTTTTCCTAATAAAGCAATCAGAAGTCTCACAAGAAAACCCAATTGCTGAGTCTAGCAGCTCTGAGAACCCCTAACAGAAATCCATGTCAGTCCCCAGTACTATTTATATTCTCTCTTCTTTTATTCCTCAGCTTGTTGTCTCATTAGGCTTAGAAACGTCTCTTTTATCAAAGTTACTGTTGCCAGGAAACAGAAGAACAAGATGGAGAACAAAAGCTAAGAACAGAATAGGTTGATCTTCTCCCTTCTCTTCATCCACACAGATACGCTCAAATAAACATCCCTGAACACATACTCATTTACAATCATGTTCACCCAGGCCCAGCCCCAAATCCAAACGTAGGCTGTAAACACAACAGGTGCCCCATCAAATGTGAGCAAATACTTTTCTAAATATCATTGTTGGTTATCCACCTATGCTATGCTATCCACCATAGCACCCACCTATGAACTAGGTCACAGATGCGCTAAACTCAGGCCTACTGGTTCCTAAGTCTTCACTCCTTCCACTACACATGGCACATATCTGGAAAGGAGTGTTAAAAGAGAGAGAGAGAGAGAGAGAGAGAGAGAGAGAGAGAGAGAGAGACAGGTGCATTTTCCTTCATCACATACACTACTTGCTTTTAGTTATGAAACCACTTCAAGGCTCTTTGGATTACAGAACTCATCATTATACCAACGGATAGAATGAGATAAAAAGTAAATGACCAGAATGACAGTCAGGAAAGGTGGGCTGGCTGAAGGGCCACTTTTTGAAGTCAGGTGAGCGGTACATTCGAGAAACCTCTGTGTTTAGGCTCTGAGGACATGGTCCTTCCCAAATACTACAGGTGGAATAAAATGAGAGTAGGCAGTGTTTACCGTACATGTATGTGGCTCTCTCTGAAAAGTGGTCCATCTTGTTGGAGGCTACAGGGAGGGGTTAGTGAGTCCTATGGTGGTACCACAGAGGTACCAAAAGCACCCCCTCTAGTGGAAGAAAACCAAAGAACAAATGGGATCAACCTACCATTTCAAAGACTGTTTGGCTTAACTCTTCACTTAAAAATGGAAGAAAAGGAGGTCTTAAAAGGTTAAGGGACTTGCCCAAGATGACAAAGTAGGTGAGAACCAGAGCTAGGACTGAAACCCAGTCTTTAACTCTGTTGAGTACTGAAGCTCCAAACAATTATGGGTTCTTTTAATTATTTTTTTTAATGTTTATTTATTTTTGAGAGACAGAGAGAGACAGAGCACGAGCAGGGGAGGGGCAGAGAGAGAGGGAGACACAGAATCCGAAGCAGCCTCCAGGCTCTGAGCTGTCAGCACAGAGCCCGATGCAGGGCTCGAACTCACAAACCATGAGATCCTGAACTGAGCCGAAGTCGGCACTTAACCAACAGAGCCACCCAGGCGCCCCGAACAATTATGGTTTTCTTCAGGGAAAAGCCCACCTAACCTCATTCTGTGATGGTGGGAGAACATGGTCACAGGAGTCACACATCCCTGGCTAGAACAGGTCATCAGTTGATTTTTAGATGCCTGTGAAACACGTAAAACAACTTTATCCCAAAGATCTATTGAAATCTTGAGGCCAGTTAATTCTACCACACTTCACATCCTTGTCATATACCCAAAATTGTACTCTTTTACACTCTCATCCCTACATTGCTTAGGGTTTCTTCTCCCTGACCTTGTTCTCCTCCTTTCTCTTCCTCCTTTTAACTCACACTGTACCCTCTGACTTCTATTCCATGATTAAGACCAACACTTGACAGTGTCCTGGCTACTTCACAGACTCTCCTTGTAGCCTTGGGCCTTAACTGAAACCCAAGTGCCCTGCTTCCCTTTTTGGGTACTCTTCATTCTCCTATGCATTCCACCTCAGGATTGGAAATTGGGTCACCAGATTCCTCACTCCCTGTTCCCAAATCTAGAACACTGCCCTTCTAAATTCATGTAAACCTTGGCTCCTTTAAAGCTCATGTCATCTGGCTATATCTCCTTCTATTACTTTTTATTTCTGTAATTTGCAAGCCTCTGGGTAACTCCTTATCTGCTGAAGATCTTAGCAACTGACTCATAGCTTCTGTTCTCCCCAGGCCTTACCATTATCTAGGATAATTGCCAAGTCTCATGTGGGTGACCAGACCCACAATTCCTATACTTGTCGACTCCAATGAACTAAACCTTCTCTTTGCTTCACTCACTCACACAGTGAGAGGGAGTATACATTGTTCATCATTACATCTTCAGCATCTAGCAAATTGGTTGGCACATAGTTAATGTTGAAGAATGAGTGGACATACTTGGAAACTCCCTACTGACAGGCATGACATACAGATGATAGCTACACTCATCGTGAGCATGGCATAACGTATAACCTCATCAAATCACTATGTTGTACACCTGAAACAAATGTAACATTGCGTGTCAACCATATTTCAAGTAAATAAATAAATGAATACATAAATAAAAGGCACGACATAACATATATATCTTTTTTTTTTTTTCACCAGCAAAAACTTTGTTTATTTGGAAACAGCAGAAAATTGTAACCCAGGACAGGCATGCAACAGCACAACCATGGGCAAGTGCACAGAACAAAGGAGAGGAGGTTCTTTTATAGAGGAAAGGAGGGAGTTGGGAAGGCTGTTGTAAACTAAAAGTCCATTGGAGTGAACTGAAAGTTTTAAGTATACAGGCTTCTCATTGGCTAAGCTGTGTCAGTCTCTCATTGGCTGCCTTGTGACAGTCTCTCATATATAAAACAGTATAGGTCAGTATAAATAATCAGTTAAATGGTCCAGTGATAATTTGGCAGTTTGGAAGAAATAGTTTTATTCCCGCATACCTTACAAATTTGAAATTCAAAATTGATGAGGATTTTTCACAGCAATCCTGTTATGTTCTTAATAGTGTTGCGTTTCACACTCACCACACTCTTAAAGGTAGTACTTGGTGCCGCTAATCCCTGCTAACATATTTTAACACCTTTGCGTGTTGCTGTTTGTTAATAAAATTTACATTTTTCACTCTCACGCGTTGTGTTTTACCCCCGGTTGACACAAATGAATGGATGGTTCAGAAGTGCTCATTAAAACCTAAATTTGTAATTAAAATAGCAACAAAAATACTAGAACTCACAATAATATTTTATATATAAACAGTAAGTTTCATTCCAGCACAAGCAAAGAATGTGTGTATGTAACAGGGATGATTTCACATGAATGAAAGAGGTCCACTCAACTTCCAAGGAATATCTAAGAATTAGATTACCTTAGACAAACTAAGCTAAGGTGTGTGTTTCTGTCATAAACACACACCAAACGCTAACTTGACGCAGTCAAAACTTTCACATCATTTTTGAACAAAATTTCAAAAACTACACAGCAACATCCCTATTAAACTTCCTAAGTTCTTCCAAAACAAGTACAACATGATGCTCTTCAATATGAAATTGGCTCATTTTGTCCCTAAGGGCAGAACACAGACCAAAACTACAGAAGCATTACTCTAAGTTGCATTCCTCATACAAAACAAATAAAGATTACTCTATTTCCAAGAAATTCAGAGAGCCAGCCACCAGGTTAATGACAAATAAAATTCTCAAAGGCAAATCAGACTACACAAGCATTGACAAAATTATTAATGGCTCTACTGGGACTCACACATCAACGGCATGCAACATGGAAAAACAATTACGATCACATGTTCATTAGTACATATTGTATCTCACAGTTAAGTGAAATCAATGATGCCCAGAGCAGGCATATCAATTACCATACGAGCAAAACACATATGAGCCAGAAGTACTTAAAAAATCTTGGTTCTGTAGATCACCAAAACCCCAGTCTATAGAAGACGTGCTTCATTTAATGTTTTTCTGGTAAAGTATTATGAAAATTGGATCAATACTGATGGAATAATCAGTTATGTTTACAACGAGGAAGGAAGTTGCTAAACAAATAAAAGAAATTTTACCTTGATGCCAAACACCCACTGCTTTATTCGCTAAAACAGATGACACACAACAATATGCCTCCTAATCTCAACCCAGTGTTGTAAAAAATAGTTTTAACAGTGAATATAATCAAGTCACAGTCACTGTTCCCCACAGAAGTACTCTGGCTGTTAAGGGTGCTCATGTAAACTTTTGAAATGAGGAATGAAACTCAAGTATTTCTGTTCTGCACAGTTAACATCAGAAAGGAACGACTCCTTGATTTCAAGAGGCAAATGTCAGCAACATAGTCAGTTGTCCTGATTTCCTTGACTCTCTCTCATTTAGGACCCAAAACACATTTATTTTGAATATTGAGAATAAGCTATATAGATTCTTTGAGACGACTAAGTGGCAAATTTGAGGGAGATGTCCTTATAGACTGAGTCCCTGATGAAACAATGACTCTGTTTTTCAAGTGAAAAAGCTTGCCATCATTTCTGGACACACGATCAATCTGAATTATCCAAGTTCCCAAAATGACAGTCATCACACATTTGCTGCCACTCCTAACAGACTCTAACTATGAAGTATTTTCTGTCTTTGTAAAATAAGGAGAAAGAAAAAAAAACAAAAAACGAAAAACTGGATAGGGAACTCATCATCTAGCTAAATAATTTGCTATTCTATTTAGAAATTGCAGGTCATATTTTTCACTGATAAGAAAAACATTTACTATTAATTTTTCAAGCATAGTTTTCTTTTCAGCTTAACAGACATTACTGGGGCGCCTGGGTGGCTCAGTCGGTTAAGCGGCAGACTTCGGCTCAGGTCACGATCTCGCGGTCTATGAGTTCAAGCCCTGCGTCGGGCTCTGTGCTAACTGCTCAGAGCCTGGAGCCTGTTTCAGATTCTGTGTCTCTCTCTCTCTCTCTCTGACCCTCCCCCATTCATGCTCTGTCTCTCTCTGTCTCAAAAATAAATAAACGTTAAAAAAAAAAATTTTTTTTTAAATAAAAAAAAAAAAAAAAAACCAGACATTACTTATCTGTTGGGAAACATGGGTTTTACTAATAAAAATTTTGACCTTTTTAAAAAATTTGCCTCAAATTATGGTACATCCATGCACAAAGTACTCTCTACATGATCTGTAGTTGCTAAATGTTTGAGAAACATCATGATGGTATATAAACAAATACTATTCTAATGTTCTATGTGATCCATGGGCAATTCTCTTCATAGGCCTAAATGTCTTGAAACATTCACCATGTAACTATTTTTCCTTTCTTGTCATAAACAACTGGAATTAGCAATCTGTAATTCTTATCCATTTTTCTTATGTAAGTAACATTAAGATCCAAAAGACATACACATAGTGACAAGAAAAGAGAACATGTAATAGTTGCAAATTTCCTATGATAAATCTTTTCTCAGAAATATGGCTATTTGCTGTTTAATGGATCTATTCGAGAGACCTTGCTCATTGGAACTGCCTCAAATGAGGTAACGGATTTATGCTTGGACATCATCCTGGACTACCATCTCTGGCCCAGAGAAGGAAATAAAAGAGGTCCAAAGACCTCCCTCCCTTAGAGTCACCAGGTCAGGTTCACAGAGCTGAAATGAGTCACAGGCAAATCCCTCATGGATTTTTTTTTTTAGAGTCACACTAAATGTTGATTCCCGATTGCTCTTGCTTTTGACATAATCCTCCTTCAGCAAAGAGCTGCAAACAGTGTGGATAATACCTGCTTGCCGCAAGCACCGCCGTAGGCAGAAGAGCATTTGGCAAGTGTCTGTATCTTGGTGTCCTGTAACTTCCAGAAAAGTAAGCCTAGCAGAGATGACGATCTCGCCATATGTAAAATTACAACTCTATATACTAAGTTGAACTATTGGTTTAGACTATAATCACCAATACCATGTATAAGGACCACTTAACCAGCAATTTCTCAAAGTTGTATTTGACTTTCTGTAACAGAGGTCCAACTACAACAGCTTCAACTAAGAAAGGTTGTTTGTCTCATGTAACCCGAAGTCCAGAAGAGGATTGGGCAGCTTCTCCAAAAAGTCATCAAGGAGGAGACCCAAATTTCTAGCTAGGCAGAAAGGGGAAAGGACCAAGGCCAAGGGCAAAGGCATGCCCCAGTCTAGTGTGTCCTTTTTCAGGAAAAAAAAAAAAAAAATGGCATTCCTGAGTTCTACTCAGTAAACTTTCACTCACTACTTACTGGTCAGACCCGGGTGACATTGGCACCCCTAGCCTACCTGCAAGGAAGTCTAGAAGATATTTTTATCTGGGCATGGTGTTGCACTAAACAAAACCAGGGTCCTTTAAGTAAGGAATAATAGGATAGATATCAAGCAGGGAATAAGCAGCGGCTGCGAAAAGTCAAGGATATTTTAGGTGTTTGCTCAGGTTTCAAAAGTCAAAAGCCATGGACTCAAATGTGAAACTGTCTACCAAGTTCAGGGTTTTTCCTCCAAGAAATCATTCTAAGTTCCTGAAACCTTACTGTCAAACGTACTCATCACTCATCATGACCGACTTATGTTACCCTACTCTCCTAAAAGGATTTACCACACCTTAAAAAACACAATCACAAAGAGCCTTTGAAAAAAAGACAAAGAGTCACTGACTCATCATCATCCTCTGAAGGAATCAAGCAAACACTCTAGCATTGTTGTTTGTTGATGTTTTTCCTGCTGATTCCATAAGAAATGTGTTTGTGCTTTTTAAAAACCAGGACAGTCTCCAAAACAAATCAGGTAAGAAGGAGGAATATAAAAACAAAGCCATCCTTGCTTGTAGACAGCTGCTTCAGCCCATTAGCACCTAGAGGTTCCCAAAGTAAATTAGAGACAAGTCTTCCAATTAATTAACTGTGGCATAATTATCACACAACTTGATAATTATAACACAGTGGCCTCACAGGCACAGAGGGCAGTCCCCTGACCTAGGTTATTTAAGCCAAGCACTGTCCCTCTCCTCTAGAAAGTGTATACCCAGTGACATAGGACAAGACAGAGAAAGGAAGACACAACTTCTCCAAATCTCAGACTGAAGAAACAATTCACTGCAATTTCCCTGATTTCACAGGGGAATGCTAAACAACATGTCTTTAGAAATGGGAATATTGGATTTTTGTCTGCTAAGATCTGTGAAAGTCAGCAGAGGAACACTTCCCTCCTGCTGGGAGGCAGCCTGTGAGAAGAAAAAAACACTCACCTACAAGTGGCAAGACCTGGAGGCTAACTGCAGCCCAAGATGCCCGAAGAAGTCACTTCATCCCCCCATCTTGATGTTTACATCTATAAAAAGACAGCATTGTACTGGATTAAAGATACCCATGTTATATTTCCCTCAGCAGTGGGCCAAACATTCAGAAACATCTAAGCGTAGGGGCTGAGTGATTTTTTAAATGTGACTGAGTTGACCGGAAAGGAATATTGCAGCGGAGTGGGAGGACCTTAGGCTCACCTCATCCCATGCATACAACTAGATAAGTCTCAAATCATCCTAAATACCCTCGAAAGTAAAAAAATAAATACTCCAAAAATCAACCTAAAGACTGACAGAACAAACTCCACAACTAAAGGGAAAGAAGAGGACACATCAAAGAAGGTGGAAGGTACAGAGATGTGGTTTAGGGGAGAAATGGATGGCGGGATGCTGTGGAGGGGAGGGAGCCAAGGTTGCAGAGAAGGGCAAGAGAGAGAAAGGAGCACACAGAGGAATGCACAAGGAGAATACTTCCTAAAGCCATTGGCTTAAAAAACAAAAGGGGCTGAATTTTCTGAGTTCTTGCAACCAGTTCTTGCAACCCTGGGGCTTAAGCCCTGGAATTTTAAAAGTCAGCAGGCTTGGCTGGAATAGAGTCCAAAGGGCACTGTGCTGCTCCTGGAAAGAAGGCAAGGGAACAACCCAGGGATAGACAGCACAGAAACAGCAATCTGAAAACCACCTGGGGCACACAGTGGGGAGATTATTAACTCTTCTTGGAGTGTGTCCGTGAGAGACAGTGTTCATGAAGACATCTCTCTGAGAACAAAGGAGGTGGCCAGGGCCATTTCCCTCCCTTGCCCCTCAGCATAAACACAGGGCCACCTGTGGGAAGCAGCACTGACACTAGCTGCCCATCTTGCATACATCACGCCCCACCACCTTGCGCTTTGATGAGACTGCCCTTCTCAGTTGTGTTTGCCTCAGTCCCAGCGTGATGGGCCCCTCCCCAGGGGACCGGCACAAACCCCTGCCCACACCACATCTCCTGACCAGAGTTCTGCAGGGCCTCAGTTCTGAGAGAGGTGGTGTCAGATCTCATGTCACAAGCAGGCCAGAGCACACCTAGTTAAAACTCATCACTTTCAGGTGAAGGACCAAACACTACCCTCTGCAGGCAAGGAGAGCCTCTACAGATGACTGGCCTGAAGTATGAGCAGCCAAGCACAACAGCAGAGTGCATGCAGCACACAACAGAGACACTCCCTGAAGCACCAGGCCCTGGACACTACATGTCATCTTCTTCCTAAGACCATTACTTTCAGGGGCAGGAGACATAACTAGATTTTCTAACACAGAAGAAGGCAGAGACTTAGACAAAACACAAACATGGAGGAATTTATCCTAAATAAAAGAAAAAGATAAGGCCACAGCCAGAGATCTAAGTGAAACAGATATAAATAACATGGTTGATGGAGAATTTAAAGCAACAATCATAAGGACATCACTGGACTTGAGAAACAATAGAAGACATCAGCAAGACCACAGAGGTAAAAGTGTTAAAATATCAGAGATGACGAGTTCACTAAATGAGATTAGAAACAGGCTTGATGCAATAAACAGCAGGTTGGGAAGAAATAGAGAATGAATTAGTGACCTAGAAGACAAAGTAATGGAAAGTAATGAAGTTGAACAAAAGAGAGAAAGAAGAGTCCTACAACACAAGAATAGACTTAGAGAACTCAGTGGCTCCATCAAACACAATAACGTTCGTATTATAGGAGTCCAGGAAGAAGAAGAGAGAGAAAAGGGGGCGGAAAATTTATTTCAAGAAATAATAGCAAAAAAATTCGCTAATCTGGAGAAGGAAACAGACATCTGGATCAGGAAGGCACAGAGAACTCCCATTAAAATCAACAACGCAGGTCAACACCAAAGCACACTGTAATTAAATCTGTAAAATACAGTGATAAGGAAAAAAATCTTAAAAGCAGCAAGACAAAAGTCTTTAACTTACAATGGAACACCTATAAGGCTAGCTGGAGATTTTTCAACAGAAACTTAGCAAGCCAGAAGGGAGTGGCATGATATATTCAATTTGCTGAATGGTAAAAATCTGACGCCAAGAATACTCTATCCAGCAAGGCTATCATTCAGAATAGAAGGAGCGATAAAGAGTTTCCCAGAGAAACAAAAACTAAAAGAGTTCATGACCACTAAGCCAGCCCTGCAAGAAACATAAAAGAGGATTCGCTGAGTGGAAAGGAGAGACCAAAAGTGACAAAGACAAGAAAGGATCAGAGAAAATCTCCAGAAACAACAAGAAAATAAGTAATAAAATGGCAATAAATACATATCTATCAATAATTACTTTGAATGTGGGGCACCTGAGTGGCTCAATTGGTTAAGCAGCCAACTTCAGCTCAGGTCATGATCTCACAGTTGATGAGTTCAAGCCCTGCACTGGGCTCTGTGCTGATGGCTCAGAGCCTGGAGCCTGTTTCAGATTCTGTTCTCCCTCTCTCTCTGCTCCTCCCCTGCTCACACTCTCTGTCTCAAAAAAAATAAATAAATAAAACATTAAAAAAAATTTTTAAATAATAATTACTTTGAGTGAAAAGTGAACTAAATGCTCCAATCAAAAGACATAGGGTGAGAGAATGGATAAAAAAACAAGACCCATCTATATGCTTCCTATAGAAGACTCATTTTAGACCTAAAGACACCTACAGATTGAAAGTGAGAGGATGGAGAAACATTTATCATACAAATGGATGTCAAAGTAGCTGGGGATGGGGGCGGGGAGCACCTGGGTGGCTCAGTGAGTTAAGGATCTGACTCTTGCTTTTGGTTCAGGTCATGATCTCACAATTTCTGGGTTCAAGCCCCGCATTGGGCTCTGTGCTGACAGCAAGGAGCCTGTTTGGGATTCTCTATTTCCCTCTCTCTCTGTCACTCCCCTGCTACCTCTCTCTCTCAATCTCCCTATCTCTCTCTCTCTCTCTCTCAAAATAAATAAATAAATATTTTTTAAAAAAAGGAAGCTGGAGTAGCAATATTTATATCCTACAAACTAGACTTTAAAACAAAGATTGTAACAAGAAGTGAAAAAGGGCACTATATAATCACAAAATAAACAGTCCAACAAGATATAAATAACAATTGTAAATATTTATTCACCCAACAGGAGAGCACCCAAATATATAAAAAAAATTAATAACAAACATAAAGAAATTCATTGAAAATAATACAACAATAATAGGGGACTTTAACACCCTACTTAAATTAATAGATCACCTAAACAGAAAATCAACAAGGAAACAATGGCTTTGAATGACACACGGGACCAGATGGACATAACAGATATATTCAGAACATTCCATCCTAAAATACCAGAATACACATTCTGTTCAAGTGCACATAGGACATTTTCCAGAATAGATCACATATTAGGTCATGAAACAGGCCTCAACAAATACAAAAAGACTAAAGTCATACCATGCACCTTTTCTGACCACAACACTATGAAACTAGAAGTCAACCACAAGAAAAAATGTGGAAACACCACAAATACATGGAGATTAAACAACATGCTACTAAACAACAAATGGGTCAACCAGGAAATCAAAGAAGAAATTTTTAAAAATACATGGAAACAAATGAAAATGAAAACACAATGGTCCAAAACCTTTGGGATGCAGCAAAAGCAGTCCTACGAAGGAAGTATACAGCAATACAGGTCCACCTCAAGAAGCAAGAAAAATCTCAAATAAACAACCTAACCTTACATCTAAAAGAGCTAGAAAAAGAACAACAAACAAAGCCTAAAGCCAGCAGAAGGAAGGAAATAATAAAGATTAGAGCAGAAATTGGGGCACCTGCATGGCTCAGTCGGTTAAGTGTCCGACTTCGGTTCAGGTCATGATCTCACAGTTCATGGGTTTGAGCCCCGCATGAGGCTCTGTGCTGACAGCTCAGAGCCTGGAGCCTGCTTCAATTCTGTGTCTCCCTCTCTCTCTCTCTGCCCCTCGCCTGCTCACACTCTGTTTCTCTCTCTCAAAAATAAACATAAAAAAATTTTTAAAAAGATTAGAGCAGATATAAATGATATAGAAGTGAAAATAAAAAATAAAAAAAGAACAGATCAATGAAGCCAGAAGCTGATTCTTTGAAATTAACTTCTAGCCAGACTTATCAAAAAGAAAAGAGAAAGGACTTTAATAAATAAAATCACAAATGAGAAAGGAGAAATAACAACCAACACCACAGAAATACAAACAATTATAACAGATTATGAAATATTATGCCAATAAATTGGACAACCTAGAAGAAATGGATACATTCCTACAAACATATAAACTACCAAAACTGAAACAGGAAGAAATTGCAAACTTGAACAAATCTATAACCTGCAAAGAAAGTGGCTCAATAATCAAAAAAATCCCAACAAACAAAAGTCCAGGACCAGATGGCTTCATAGGCAAATTCTATCAAACATTTAAAGAAGAGTTAATACCTATTCTTCTCAAACTATCCCAAAAAACAAATAGGAAAGAAAGGACAACTTCCAAATTCATTCTATGAGGCCAGACCTACTCTCATACCGAAATGAGATAAAGACACCACTAGGGGCACCTAGGTGGCTCAGTCAGTTAAGCATCTAACTTTGGCTCAGGTCTGATCTTGCAATTCATGAGTTCGAGCACCGCATTGGGTTCTCTGCTGTGGGCACAGAGCTTGCTTCAGATCTCTCTCTCTCTCTCCCTCCTTCCCTCCCTCCCTCTGCCTTTCCCATGTTCTCTCTCTCTCTTTCTCAAAAAAAAAAAAAAAAAAAAAGAAAAAAAACAGGGGCGCCTGGGTGGCTTGGTCGGTTAAGCATCCGACTTCAGCTCAGGTCATGATCTCATGGTCTGTGAGTTCAAGCCCCGCGTCGGGCTCTGTGTTGACAGCTCAGAGCCTGGAGCCTGTTTCAGATTCTGTGTCTCCCTCTCTCTCTGCTCCTCCCCTGTTCATGCTCTGTCTCTCTCTGTCTCAAAAATAAATAAACGTTAAAAAAAATTAAAAAAAAAAAACATTAAGAAAAAAGACACCACTAAAAAAGAGAGCTACAGCTAAATACCCCTGACAAACACAGATGCAAAACTTCTCAATCAAATATTAGCAAACCAAATCCAACAATACATTAAAAAAAATCATTCACCACTATCAGGTGGGATTTATACCTGGGTTGCAAGGGTAGTTCAGTATTTGCAAATCAATCAACATGGTAACCCACATTAATTTTTTAAAAAAAGGATAAGAACCATATCATCATTTCAATAGATGGAAAAAAAGCACTGGACAAAGTACAACATCCATTCACGATAAAAACCCTCAAAACAGTTGGTGTAGAGGGAACATACCTCAACGTAATAAAGGCAATATATGGAAAACTCACAGCTAACATTATCCTAAATGGGGAAAAACTGAGAGCATTTCTTCTATGGTCAGGAATAAGACAGGGATGTCAACTCTCACCACTGTTATTTAAATAGCATAGTACTCGAAGTCCTAGCAATAGCAATCAGACAACAAAAAGAAATAAAAGGCAGCCAAATCAGCAAGGAATAAGTAAAACATTCACTATTTGCAGACGACACCATACTTTGTATAGACCTAAAGATGCCACCAAAAAACTGCTAGAACTGATAAATGAATTCAGTAGAGCTGCAGGATACAAAATCAACATACAGAAATCTGTTGCATTTCTATACACCAATAATTAGCATCAGAAAGAGCAATTACGGAACCAATCCCATTTACAACTGCACCAAAAACAGTAAGATACCTAGGAATAAACCTAATCAAGGAAGTAAAAGACCTGTACTCTACTCTCAAAACTATAAAATACTAATGAAAGAAATTGAAGATGGGGTGCCCGAGTGGCTCAGTTGGTTGAACTTCTGACTCTTGATTTCAGCTCAGGTCATGATCTTATGGTTTGTGAGAGGGAGCCCCGCATCGGGCTCTGCACTGACAGCTCCTCCCCTGCTTAGGATTCTCTCTCTCCTCTCTCTGCTCCTCCCCTGCTCGCTCGCTTTCTCTCTCCCTCTCTCTCTCAAAGTAAATAAACATTTTAAAAAAGAAAACAAAATCGGAGCACCTGGGTGGCTCAGTCAGTTGAGCGTCCAACTTTGGCTCAAGTCATGATCTCACGGTTTGTGCGTTCAAGCCGCACATCACGCTCTCTGAACACTTGCTCAGAGCCTGGAGCCTGCTTCAGATTCTGTGTCTCCTTCTCTCTCTGCCCCTCCCCCACTCACACTCTGTCTCACTGTCTGTGAAACATAAATAAATTTTTTTTTTAAAACTTAAAAAAAGAAAAGAAATTGAAAATGACAAAAAGAAATGGAAAGACACTCTCTGCTCATGGACTGGAAGAACAAATATTGTTAAAATGTCTACACTGTCCAAAGCTGTCTATACATTTAATGCAATCCTTATCAAACTACCCATAGCATTTTTCACAGAGCTAGAATGAACAATCCAAAAATTTGCATGGAACCACAAAAGGCCCCAAATAGCCAAAGCAACCTTGAAAAAGCAAAGCAAAGCTGGAGGCATGACAATTCCAGACTTCGAGTTATACTGTAAAGCTATAGTGATCAAGACAATATGGTACTGGCACAAAAACATACATCAATGGCACAGAATAGAAAACACAAAATTGAACCCACAATTATATGGTCAGTTAATTTTTGACAAAGCAAGAAAGAATATCCAGTGGGAAAAAGACAATGTCTTCAATACATAGTACTGGGAGAACCGGACAGTTACACGCAAAAGAATGAAACTGGACCACTTTCTTACACCATACACAAAAATAAATTCAAAATGGATTAAAGACCTAAATGTGAGACCTGAAATCATAAAAATCCTAGAAGAAAACACAGGAAGTGATTTCTTTAACATCAGCTATAGCAACTTCCTTCTAGATATGTCTCCTGAGGCAAGGGAAACAAAAGCAAAAATAAACTATTGGGATACATCAAAATAAAACCTTCCGCACAGCAAAGGAAACAATCAACAAAATCTAATAAAAGGCAACCTATGGAATGGGAGAAGATATTTGAAAATGACATATCAGATAAAAGGTCAGTATCCAAAATCTATAAAAACCAATCTCAACACCCAAAAAATAAATAATCCAATTAAAAAATGGGCAGAAAACACGAACAGACATTTTTCTAAAGAACACATACAGATGGCCAACAGACACATGAAAACATGCTCAACATCAGTTATCATCAGAGAAATGCAAATCAAAACTACAAGGAGATATCACCTCACACCTATCAGAATGGCTAAAACCAACACAAGAAACAACAGGGTTTGGTAAGGATGTGGGAACTGTTGGTGGGAACACAAATTCTTGCACTGTTAGTGGGAAGACAAACTGGTCCAGCCACTCTGGAAAACAGTAGGGAGGTTTCTCAAAAAGTTAAAAATAGAACTATCCTATAATCTAGCAATTGAACTACTAAGTAATTACCCAAAGAATACAAAAATACTAATTCAAATGGATACATGCACCCTTATGTTTATAGTAGCATTATCTACAATAGCCACGATATGGAGACAGCCCAAGTGTCCATGAAGAATGGATTTTTAAAGATGTGGTTATATAGGGGCGCCTGGGTGGCTCAGTCGGTTAAGCGTCCGACTTTGGCTCAGGTCATGATCTCGCGGTCCGTGGGTTCAAGCCCTGCGTCCGGCTCTGTGCTGACAGCTCAGAGCCGGGAACCTGTTTCAGATTCTGTGTCTCCCTCTCTCTCTGCCCCTCCCCCACTTGCACTCTGTCTCTCTCTGTCTCAAAAATAAATAAACATTAAAAAAAAAATTTTTTTAAATGTGGTTATATATAGGGCGCCTGGGTGGTTCAGTTGGTTGGGCGGCTGACTTTGGCCCAGAGCATGATCTAATGGTTTGTGAGTTCAAGCCCCATGTCAGGCTCTGTGCTGACAGCTCAGAACCTGGAGCCTGCTTCAGACTCTGTGTCTTCCTTTCTCTGCCCCTCCCCCACTCACATTCTCTCTCTCTCTCTCTCTCTCTCTCTCAAAAATAAGTAAACATTTAAAAAATTTTAATAAAATAAAAAAAAAATATGGTTTTATACACACACACACACACACACACACACACACTGGAATATTACTCAGCCATAAAAAATGAAATCTTACCCTTAGCAATGACATGGACAGAACTAGAGAGTATGATGCTCAGTGAAATAAGTCAGTCAGAGAAAGACAAATATATGATTTCACTCATATGTGGAATTTAAGAAACAAAAGAAATTAACAAAGGGGAAAAAAGAGAGAGAGAAAGAGGCAAATCAAAAAGAGACTCTTGGGGTGCCTGGGTGACTCAGTCAGTTACGCATCCAACTTCAGCTCAGGTCATGATCTCATGGTTCGTGAGTTCAAGCCCCATGTCAGGCTCTGTGCGGACAGCTCAGAGCCTGGAGCCCGCTTCAGATTCTGTGTCTCCCTCTCTCTCTGTCCCTCCCCTGCTTGTGTGCTCTGTCTCTCACTCAAAAATAAATAAACATTTAAAAAAAATTTTTTTTAAACAGACTCTTAACTGTAGAGAACAAACTGATGGTTACCAGACGGGAGGGGTTGGAGGTATGGGTTAAATAGGTGATGGGGTTTAAAGTGGGCACGTGTGATGAGCACCAGGTGTTGTATGGAACTGCTGAATCACTGTATTGTACACTTGAAACTAATATTACACCAAAAAAAAAAAAAAAAGAAAAAGAAAAGAAACTAGTATTACACTGTATGTTAACTAACTGAAATTTAAATAAAAACTTTAAAAAACAACGTGACCAGTTGAGAGAACCCACATATGGCATGTAAATACTAGACTGACAAAGCAGGAGTCAAGGGCATAAAAAGTGTTTATTCATACTGACCTCCTTCTTTGTCAACTACCATGCAAATGTCTGGGTTTCATAACATAATCATAATCATAGAATTAAACTTCAGCTGCTGAAAACAAAACAATTAATTACATTTAACTTCAGCTGTAATAAGCTAATTGACCTGTGTCTGATAGCAGCATGTCACATAACAGCGACTCTTGGGAAGAGGCTTTGTCCTCACTGGCTTACCAGATTGTGTGGGTATCCTAACTTAAAAGGAAAAAGAAGGCTCCAGACCTTTCCCAGGCTGACCTGCAGGGTCTAGCAGGCTGCATTTGTTCCGATGGGACACAGGTTGGCTCCCAGGGGAACTCAGAAATTATTTCCTAACAGTCTATGAACCTAAATCAGGGGTTCTCAAACTTTAGTGCGCCTATAAATCACCTGAGAAACTTGTCAAAATGCAAATTCCTAAATCCCACTCCAGAGACTTTAGTTCAGTAGGTTTGGTGCACATTACAGGAATGAGTATTTTAAAAACCACCAGAAGGTGATATAGGTAATCCAAAACCCACACTTGGAAACACCCTGGTTGTTCCAAAGCAGCTGGGAGGGGTCCTCATACTAGAAAGCAGCCTGGGTTTTCTTCATGTGGCTAAAACTTGCACGGTCAAGAATTAAATTCCAAACCAGGATGAGAAATGGGTAGGCATTTGCTTCCAAGGAAGATCGAGGTGACTCGGCATGAATGGAGCAATGCATATTCCAGACAAACAGAGAAGTAAACGGTCCACAATCTCCCTCTCCCAGAATGGTGATACTGGGTAAGGCAGCAGCAGCATTAGATGCTGTGTGAGAATAAACCATTCACTCAATGGGTGAAAAACAGCACAGGCAGAGGTTCTAGAGAGCCCAGCAACCCTGAGCAGGAATTACGCAGCACCAAACAATTATTTTCAAGAATAAATCGTCTCCTTTCTTCCTACCTTTGCTTGTCTAAAGGTTTTGAGTTTCTTGAGGACCTACCTTCCTAATGGAAAGTCTCACCCCCTCAAGTCACACCACCTGGCTCAGTGATTGTCGATAGCAAAGATTTGAGGTTCTTCACCAAGAATCCTAAATCCTTCAAAAAAGCATGTCTGCATCCTTGTCTCTGAGCTCTGCCATCGGTAGCTTCTCCAACCCCTTTCCTACCCTTCTTGAGGATGTAGACCTTTGCAATGCTTTGACATGCTTTCGGTTGCCAGAATCTTGTCCACTCAGTAAGTTTCCAGATCATTAACTATTAATGAGGCAACTAATGGCTTATAATCAATAGTCACCTATTGATGACTAATCCTCTGGATTAGTTAGGGAACTGGAACTCCAAGTAAGACCCTTACCTTCTCTGCTCTTTAATGTCTACCCTTCATGGCACACTGCCAACATTCCTGGCATTGCAAGGTTTAGGGCCTCTGCACCTCCAAGATGGAGACAATCCAGAGAGCAATTCTGCCTCCTCCACAATCCCTGCTTCACACCCAGGAAAGCTACAATGAGCCCATGCTATTTTCCTCATTGCCCCCAAATGGGGGAATGCTAGGGTCCCAAGAGGTTGAAATTGGAAACTTCTGAACAGCTTTCAGTGGTATGTAAGCTCCCTGAGGGCAGAGACTTCATATGATTCACTCCTACATCCCCAATACCTAAAGCAGTGCCTGTCCATGGCAATGGACATAGTAAACAAATGTCCATAGTAAACAAATGATACTAGAAAGAGCTACTCTCAGCATCTGCATAAACCTTCCATGGGCTAGGCCTAAGGCTCATCCCCTCAATCCTCCATTTACAGTGGCATGCAGGAGCCTGACCCCAGCTTGGGACAGCTGAATGTACACACCCCTTCCCAACTATGCATGTCATTGGTAGCTTGGCCACGGTGGGAGTATCTATGCCATGAAAACTGGCAAACACAACAAATCAGGGCTTTCTCCAGACAAAGCCAGTTGTTAAATACTTACCAGTCCACCACGGCCCTTAAGACTTACAAAGTCTGTTTTCTGTGGACATAAAGGCAAAAAAGAATTAAGCTGAGTTTTTGACGGCTCCAAGCTAGAAAATAAAGCAGTATTTGTCAACTTATTTTGTAAAAGTACCAATTCACACCAGTCTGTGATCCAGGCTCTTGCCGGTCTATATGGGAGAAATCACATGAAAACTGAAGGGGCTCCCCTCTGATGACAGTCCCCATTTGCAGAAAGTTACAGTTAATGAGAGTTGACTGAACAAAGACAAAAATCTGACAACAGGGGTGAATGGAAGACTGAGGAGATGAGCCTTAGGCCCAACCCACTGGCAGCCTGTAGAAATGCTAAGCATAGAACTCTTGGAGCGGAGCAGTATAGAAACATATACCCTGATTTTGACTGCAATTTATACTTTTTATCTTATTTTCAAAAGTATTTATAGCATTTACTATGTGCCAGCCACTAGTCAATTTGCTTAGCAAACATTTACTCATTATTCTAGCTACGAATACCACACATGCACAAGTATTCAATATAACCCAGACAAAAGAAACTCTACTGGCCCTGGCCCTTCTGTTCATGAAAAACCAGAAACTTAAATCTGCTCACCACCCACTTAATGGCTCTGGGTTTGTTAATGGTAAGAACTGGCACTAAGGTCCACGGAACCACGGATGGCCTTGACTAGATCTCCTTCAGGGCCCCAGACTAAATGTGGCATATATGTCCCTTCAGATATACAACTGTGGAGTTTACTGGAATAAGACAGAACCCAAGGGACAGGAAGCAGTCAGTGTTGCTACAGGCCTTCTCCTTTTTGAAGAGGTAGAAAACTGGATTAGAAAACCTTTAAGTTTTTTTGTATGACACCTTAGCGAGGCTGCAGGGATGGCCACTGCTCTCCAAGCTCCGCCATGCCGCCGAAGGACGACAACAAGAAGAAAGACACCGGAAAGTCAACCAAAAAAGACAAAGACCCAGTGAATCTGGGGGCAGGGCCAAAAAGAGATGGTCCAAAGGCAAAGTTTGGGACAAGCTCAATAACCTGGTTTTGTTTGACAAAGCGACATATAACAAACTCTGTAAGAAAGTTCCCAACTATAAGCTTATAACTCCAGCTGCTGCCTCTGAGAGACCGAAGATTCGAGGTTCCCTGGCTGAGACAGCCCTTCAGGAGCTCCTTATTAAGCTGGTTTCAAAGCACAGAGCTCAAGTAATTCACACCAGGAACACCAAGGGTGGAGATGCCCCAGCTGCTGGTGGAGATGCGTGGACAGATCCCACCAACTGTATATTTTGGAAAATAAAACAAGAAGAGAAAGAAAGAAAGAAAGAAAGAAAGAAAGAAAGAAAGAAAGAAAGAAAGAAAGAAAGAAAGGAAGGAAGAAAGGAAGAAAGAACGGAAGGAAGGAAGGAAGGAAGGAAGGAAGAAAACCTTTTCTTCCAGCTATGTAACCATGATGATAATAATTAGAAAACAAAACTACAAAGCCGGTTTTATTTACGTGTTCAGAAATTACACCACTAGGGGCACCTGGGTGGCTCAGTCGGTTGAGCTCCTGACTTTGGCTCAGGTCACGATCTCACAGTTCATGGCTTCAAGCCCCACGTCGGGCTCTGTACTGACAGCTCAGAGCCTGGAGCCTGTTTCGGATTCTGTGTCTCCCTCTCTCTCTGCCCCTCCCCGACTCTCTCTCTCTCTCTCTCTCTCTCAAAAATAAATAAATATGAAAAAGAAATTATACCACTGATAAGAAATTATCTTCCAAACGCTGAACTTAGTATTGACAATAAATAACAAAATTTTCTCATAGAGTAACTGATATGTCAGGATCGTCTCCTTATGCTATTTTTGAGCCAAAATAGGTTATAGCACCAGAATGAGACTAAAATACAATACTGGGTGGAAGTTTTCAATCAAAGAGAAAGACAATAGTCTACCTAAACCATTTAAGCTATAAAGAGAGACCGATTCTCAAGCAGCTTGAATTTTGGAATTCAGGCACATGAAACCATTATTTAATTTTCTTGCCAATCTATGGTCTATATCCTTCTACTTTATCAGAAAGTTAATCAGACTGTCTATTGAGCCCATACTATGTGCTACCACTGGACTAGATGCTACAGGAAAAAAGAAAGTATAAAGCACAATCCGCGCCCTTAGAAATGAGATTTACTTAGATGAAGAGAGAGAGAAGGCCTTCCACGCAGGAGGAACAGCACAAAGAAAGGAGAAATAGGCTATGAGAGAAGGTTAAGGAGACAAATTTCTTACAGCAAGAAATCATCGTGGGTAGATAGGGTAGAGTCAAGCAGAAAAGTTGAAGCGAATAGAAAAGGCAAGGGGGAAACAGGTAGTTAAGTAACACAACTTGATAAAGTTGTGGCTAGAGAAGCCGGCAGGGTATGGGGAGGAAGGAGAGATGGTGAGTTTCTATTGGAACTTGTGTATTTGCCATTGCAATGGGTTAAACCCTGTCCCCCTAAAAAGATATGTCCAAGTCCTATCCCCAGCTCTTCCAGGCTATGAATGTGACCTTATTTAGAAACACGATCTTTGCAGATATGGTCAAGATAAGATGAGGCCATACTGGATTAGAGTGGGCCTCAAATCCAATGACTAGTGTCCTTTTTAGGAGAGGACACACACACAGAACAGACACAGGGAGGAAGGCCATAGGAAGACAGAAGCAGAATCTGGAGTAGCGTGGCTACAAACCAGGAAATACCAGTGATGTGGGAGCCATCATGAGGCAGGACAGAGGCACGGACGAGGTGCCTCCAGGGCCTCCAGAAGGAACCGACCCGGTGGACACCTCGATTTGAGACTTCTGGCTTCCTGAACTGTGAGAGAAGAAACTTCTGTTATTTTAAACCACTCAGTTTGTGCTAATCTGTTACAGCAGCCCTAAGAAACTCATGCAGGGCACCTGGGTGGCTGTCGGTTAAGCATCCGACTTAGGCTCAGGTCATGATCTCCCGGTTTGTGAGTTCGAGCCCCGCGTCGGGCTCTGTGCTGACAGCTCAGAGCCTGGAGCCTGCTTCAAATTCTGTGTCTCCCTCTCTCTCTGCCCCTCTCCCGCTCATACTCACTCTCTCACTCTCTCTCTCAAAAATAAATAAACATTAAAAAAATTAAAAAAAAAAAAAAAGAAACTAATGCAGCCATGTTCTGTACAGGAACTGTGTGAAAACGGAAAAAATCAGACGTGACATTTCATTATTCCCTGATTCATTTATTAAAAGTACCATTTTATGCCTTCTTTTGAGGTGGCTCACAGGCCTCAAATTATATTCATTACACTGACAATTTGGAGTATCAAGAATATTGATCCCTCTCTGTCTCTCTTGCTTCTCTCATCAGCCCATTCTCATATAAGTGAAACACACATTAAATTCACAGAGCTGTGAATTACAAGCTTTGATACTAGGTGAAAACCAATACAGATATAATGACCAGTTAGGCCAAGCTTTCCACCACCTGTAGTAATTTCCTATTAGTTTGTTTTTTAACTCAAAGAATTACTTTTAAAAAACAACACTGTTTTCCCCTCTACCTTTCACTTTCATACATACATTTTTAAGGCAGTTTTCAAAAACAAGAGCAATAGGCTAGATGTTCACACATACAAATTCTGTCTCACAATAAACACACACCACACAATAAAAGTTTATTTTCCTTTTTTTTTTTTTTTTTAAACAGATAATGGAGGTGGTTGAGCACTTAATTATATGGTATGGACAATGGATATGTTAAAGCAAAGACCAAAAACATTAACAATATTTGCCAGTCATTGTGCTATGTGCTTTGCATATATTAGCCCATATCCTCCTACCATTAGGATATAGATAAATAAGAAAACTGAAGCTCAATTACATTATTTATCCTTTACTCTATTTTGGTTATCAAACACTTCAAAAACCACTATTAAAAATGTACAAATAGGGGCGCCTGGGTGGCTCAGTTGGTTAAGCGGCTGACTTTGGCTCAGGTCATGATCTCGCGGTCCGTGAGTTCAAGCCCCGCGTCGGGCTCTGTGCTGACAGCCCAGAGCCTGGAGCCTGTTTCATTCTTTGTCTCCCTCTCTCTGACCCTCCCCCATTCATGCTCTGTCTCTCTCTGTCTCAAAAATAAAATAAATGTTAAAAAAAAAAAAATTAAAAAAAAATGTACAAATAAAATTCTGTAACACCCTTCCCAAGAAACTATCCCATGGAAATAGCGAGTTGGACAAAGATTTTTTTTTAATTAAAAGATCTTTGTCACAGCACTACTTATCATGGTTTTAACCAAGAAACACCACAAATGTCCAAAAATATAAGAATGACTAAATGATTGGGGTGCCTGGGTGGCTCAGTGGGTTAAGCATCCAACTCTTGATTTCAGCTCTCGTCACGATGTTACGGTTCATAAGTTCAAGCCCCACTTTGGGCTTTGGGCTGACAGCACAGAGCCTGCTTAGGATTCTCTCTCTCTCTCTCTCTCTCTCTCTCTCTCTGCCCCTCCCCTGAGAGAGCATGTGCATGCTCTCTCTCAATAAATAAGTAAACTTAAAAAAAAAGTTTAGAAAATGATTAAATAATTAATAATTTCATAAACATAAATATGAAATGGGGCTTTCAAAGAATGTCTACTGATAAGAAAGTGCTCATATGTTATATGAACATTCATTCTTCATAACTTTCTAGGCTTTCAAAATTCTTTACTATTTTACAATGAGAAAAAAATTATTTTAAAAATAATAAAAGCTAGCCCAAAGACAAAATGCTAGCAAGTGGCTGAATGAGGGCTTACACTCAGAAATATGTGATTCTAGGGGCACCTGGGTGGCTCAGATGGTTGGGCATCTGACTTCGGCTCAGGTCATGAACTCACATAGGGCCCCACCGCTGGCAGCACGGAGCCTGCTTGGGATTCTCTCTCCCTCTCTCTCTGCCCCTTCTGTGCTCTCTCTCTCTGTCTCTCAAAATAAATAAATAAACTTAAAAAATTAAACATAAATAAAATAAAAGGAACTATCTGATTCTTAAGCCCTGTGGCCCACTAACCGATACTAATCTTATCTAAAATCCTATTTTTATCCCAGGAACATTATTTTCAAAAGAGAAATAATTTGGCACGGGCAAGTACTATTTCACAAAATAGACTATTATGACTATAGCTGTGGGTTCTTGGTTTTGTGGCACAACCCACCAGACACACAGTTCAGTTCAAATAAATATATTATGCTGAAAGGCAACATACACCGAAAGAGTCATTACCCAGAGACAGACTGACCGGGAAATCAGGGAAGAGAATGGAGACAAGAGCTCCAACTCAGGCAATTCGGCTAGAAAGTAATTCATCCACAGTTCCACCTCCCTGGAGAAAAGGAAATTATATCAGTACATGCTATATCCTTAATGAAGCTGACAATTCTTATTCTCTTTTGCATGCCTTTCTCTATAGTCACAGGAACATAGGACACAATGTGACCCAGCAGGCACAAAACCGCACCATAAAAAACAATTCCTTAAGAAAAGCAAAGGTTATTTCCCACACTGAATTTTAAATATTTCACGTTTCCTCCACACACATTTACAGAATACCTATTATGTTCAAAGGATTAAGATTTATCTCTGAAACACACACATTAAGATCATTTGGCAAATAAGGTTTCAAATCTATTGCCCTTCAATCTCCACCTTTCACCATCCCTTCGTATATCTGCAAGTGTCATAGCAACGACACATCTGGTGGCAAATTGCATTTGTTGCCTGAGAGATCATAACCACACCTATGGGACATATTTTTAAATTTTATTAAAAATTTTTATCTGATGTGAGTCTAGTTTCTTTTGGACTTCACTTATTTCAAGTCCTGAGCCTCTCTAGTTTGAATAATCAGCTAATAATCCATCAAGTCCTCAGTGTTTGCATCTTTTCGGGCAGCTCTCCATCTGTATTCCCTGCTACTGTCAAGTAACCCCAATTAGTTTAGTGATTTACAAGAGGCTCCTCTCTAAGCCAGCAAGTGACCTTGTCTGTTACTCTGCACCCACGGGCAGGCAATGCAAGACGCCGTCAAGATTCTGAAGTATCATCTGAAAACCTCACCGTTCACACTGTCTCTGTGGACCACATTAGTGAAAATATTCTCATCTGATAAAACTTGCCATTTTTATTTTATTGCTTCATTCCCATGAAGCTATGTCAATGAACACTGTACAGGTCAGCTGGAATAATTCACACATGATAAACTAATTAAAAATATTTTACCTTAGGGCGCCTGGGTGGCTCAGTTCGTTGAGCTTCGGACTCTTGATTTTGGCTGAGGTCATGATCTCATGGTTCGTGAAATCAAGCCCCGCATGGGTCTCGGTGCTGATAGCATGGAGCCTACTTGGGATTCTCTCTTTCCCTCTCTCTCTGCCTCTCCCCCATGCACATGCTCCCTGCCTCTCTCTCTCTCTCTCTCTTTCTCTCAAAAATAAATAAATAAACTTAAACAAAAGAAAATAAAAGTATCTTCCCTCTTCATTTAGAAAGTGATGAGTATTAAGTATGCCCTTTTTAAAAAAATAAGATTTATGGGGGCACCTGGGTGGCTGAGTCGGTTAAGCATCCAACATTGGCTCAGGTCATGATCTTGCAGTTTGTGGGTTTGAGCCCCATGTCAGGTTCTGTGCTGACAGCTCAGAGCCTGGAGCCTGCTTTGGATTCTGTGTCTCCCTGTGTCTATGCCCCTCACCTGCTCATGTTCTGTCTCTCTCTCTCTCTTTCTCTTTCTCAAAAACAAATAAATGTTTAAAAAAAAATTTAATAAGATTTATGATGACTTTGCCAAGTGACTTTGTATCCTTAAAATCCTTCAATACAACTGACCACCATCATGTCAGGTTAATACCTCCTTCCAATAATTCTACAGTTATAGCTGCAGCCTAAAGGGGGAAAAGCACCAATACACCTCATTTCAATCATTCTTGAATTATACAAATAACAAATATAAATAGAGATATTAACTTAAAGTTTCTTTTTTTTTTTAATTTCTTTAACGTTTATTTATTCTTGAGAGAGATTGAGACACAGCATGAGTGGGGAAGGAGCAGAGAGAGAGAGAGGGAGACACAGAATCTGAAGCAGGCTCCAGGCTCTCAGCTGTCGGCACAAAGCTCGACACGGGGCTCAAACTCACGAACCTCAAAACCATGACCTGAGCTGAAGTCGGACACTTAACCGACTGAGCCACCCAGGCACCCCTTAACTTAAGTTTCTAAGGAGAGAAAGAGAAAGAGAGAGAGAGAGAGAGAGAGAGAGAGAGTGAAAGGAATATCTGAAGAATGAGGGAAATTAGCCAGGTACTAAGTCAGGGAAGAGCTTTTATGGACAAATAAACAAGAAAAGCAAAGGCAAGGAGACTGGAAACAAAATAATGTGCCCTGGGAACAACAAGTAGACTGGAATTCCTGGAGTGTAAGATGAGTGGGCTGGTGAAGGAAATAGGAGCCAGGTTGTGGAATGTCACTATAAGGAGCCAGAAGGATTGGGGAGCCATGGAAGGGTTTCTAAGAGGAGAGTGTCATGATCAGAGTCGCTGGTTGAGGAATAATCAGGAGCGACTAAAATGGAAGAATGAAATATAAGGCTATTCTCCCAAGAAGTCTGTGAACAGAAGAAGGAAGAAAGGCACTATAAGGTGAAAGATACAAGAAGGATGGGGCAAAGGAGCCAGTGGGAGTAAGAGACACTGAAAATAACGGAACGAGGGAGATAACTGTTGAAGTATACAGATGCTGATGAGTTTATAAGTGTTGAAATAAGAGACCTCCACCAGAGATCTCCTTCCTGCTCTACCGGAGCACTCAAATCTAGATCTGTTACCGAGAAAACCAAGTCTTCTAGTTCCTACCTACACAGCGTGAATAGTTTGAGGACCGACAGCACCTAGTAGTTTCTTAGAAAGGCAGAATCTCAGGCCCTATCCCAGACCTCCTGAATCAGAACCTGCAATGTAACAAGACCCCTAGCAGATTCACTCACACATTAAAGTCTGAGAAGCACTATTCCAGACCAACTCTGGAGAACTTTCAGGAATTATGGAGAAGAGGAAAGGAACCAGAAGACTGGACACATGGAAAAGAGGAAGAAGAAAAATACAGCAAAACTCATCTTGCCCGACCTGACATAGAATTAATTATTGACAGGAAGGCCAGAAGTAATCACTGGGAGCCAGCCCAGATGCACTAAGAATCAATCATACCAGAATCTCCTTATTTTCTTATATCAGTAAGCCTAGGAGCTATAGTGGACATGATATACCTGGCTTTCAGTAAAATATCTGAGAGGGTGCCTCCAAATGTTTTTGTAAACAAGATAAAGAAATATAACCTGAGAGTTCTAGTTAATAATTTGTTAACAATTATTCCAAAAGGGTTTTTGAATAGTAAATTAAAACTAACCTCAATGACCAGATCACTAGTCACAAGATCTCCAACCTTTTCTCCCTATACCATTCAATAATTTTTTTGAGAATTTAGATGAATGATGAATTTAAAAAGATGATAAAACCAAAGTACTAAGCTGGGCTCCTAAACTGAATCAAAACAAGAATGATGAAAAAGAAGCATAACAGCAGTACATGAAATAAAAGCTTGGGAGTTTCAGTAGCTGTTCAATTCAATATGAGTCGACATACTGACGTTAACACGAAGTTAACAGCGTACATGAGTTCAATTCAACCTATATGCCAAACTCCCCAACAGCGCAAGACTCATGGTAAGATTATAAAGAGGCAGGGGCACCTGTGTGGCTCAGTTGGTTAAGTGTCCGACTTTAGCTCAGAGCATGATCTCACCGTTTGTGAGTTCGAGCCCCGCAGCGGGCTCTGTGCTGACAGCTCAGAGCCTGGAGCCTGCTTCCGAATCTGTGTCTCACTCTCTCTTGCTCTCTCTCTCTCTCAAAAATAAAGATTTAAAAAAAAAAAAAGGTTACAAAGGGGCAGCTAAACTAGATTTTTGCATTCTATATCTTGAGACAGTACACAAAGATCCCACAGTCTTGGGGCGCCTGGGTGGCGCAGTCGGTTAAGCGTCCGACTTCAGCCAGGTCACGATCTCACGGTCCGTGAGTTCGAGCCCCGCGTCAGGCTCTGGGCTGATGGCTCGGAGCCTGGAGCCTGTTTCCGATTCTGTGTCTCCCTCTCTCTCTGCCCCTCCCCCGTTCATGCTATGTCTCTCTCTGTCCCAAAAATAAATTAAAAAACGTTGAAAAAAAAAATTTAAAAAAAAAAAAAGATCCCACAGTCAAAATTAAAGATACCTAATATTAACAATAAAAAGGCCTAAGAAGCACACCAAATTGCAGTGGAGTAGACTTTTAAAGCTGCCCAACTGCTCCCTTGTTCGTATTCTAACAAGAGATTTGCACACCACAATACTCTCCAAAGCCAAATGGCCCTGAATTGGTCCTTCTGGTCACTCACTTGCCCCCTCTGTTCTCCTTGGTGCCAGGCTAAAAATGACCCGTAACTATATTATGTGAACTCCCATATCTAAACTGCCTGTGGCTCTTTTGATAAAGACTTAGTTTCCCAGTTTAGGACTCTTGCTGCACATATACTGGATATTTGGAGGACACGCTTAGGCTTAAAACATTTCAGGGACACTGGAAAGTCCACAGTGGTGGCACGTGGGTGGAATTTCAAGACCTCAATTATAGAGGCATCAAGAAGTCCCAGAAGGGGGAGCCTGGGTGGCTCAGTTGGTGAAGCACCCAACTTTGGCTCAGGTCATAATCTCCAGGTCCATGGGTTCTAGCCCCATGGTTGGGCTCTCTGCTGACCCCTCGGAGACGGGTACCTGCTTTGGATTCTGTCTCTACCCCTCCCCCGCTCACACTCTGTCCCTCTCTCATAAATAAAGATTTAAAAATTAAAAAAAAAAGTCCCAGAAGAAGGTAGAGCACAGCACGACCAAAATGGCTGATGGCAAAGCAGCCCAAGACACTAGGGGTGAGTATATGACAAATCCCCATGAGATGGTGCAAATTGTCAACATTTTTGGTTTCAATCTCAGTGGAAATTCTGAAAAAATGTCTTGAGTCTGCATAGAATTATTAGGATGACTTTGTGTTTGCCAATTTACGTGGCTTCGGACAGTTCTCTCATGTTTCTTTTCGACAGTCAAGTATTCCAGCTGAACCTCATAATGAAACATTAGGTGGAGAGGCAGAGAACACACACGTACAAGGGAGGAGTCACATAACCCTCCATGGCTTTTACAAAAGGGTCTGTCTCAAAAGGCAACTGTCAGAAACTCCCCCTCTTGCCTTTTTAAATAAATAATTCTGTTATTACCTATAGGATATATATTGAGATGGAGACGGTCAGCAGGGGAGGAATTAGGAAATCAGATTACCTCATTCATAAAACTTTAAGGTAAGTTCCTTTTTCTAAGTCCGATTTGAGAAGAGGCTCGGCCTATTCATAATTAGGGTATATATTCTCTCCACAGTACCTTCAGACTTTAAGCAACACTAGCCATTAAAAGATGGGTGGGTAGAACTGGTACCAATAACACCAAAATTAAATTCCTACTCCCCCCCACCCAACAACTTTCTTTGCAAGAGTAAGTCTGAAGACAACGTTATTACTCCCCTAGAAGTTGGGGCGGGGCTTCTAATGGTTCAAGCACTTACCTTAAATAACTAGTCGTCTCCCTTCTATAACCTGGGAGTGTGCATGATGCCCACCTGTCATCTCCACAGACTAAGAAGTCAGCCAGCCATCCCTCAGATCAATGTGTGTGAAACACCAGCATCAAAATCACAGAAAGTGTTCATTAAAAATAGAGACACTCAGGACTTTAAGATACAAAACAGATGAACCTAGGGGAAGGGAAGCAAAAATAATATAGAAACACGGAGGGGGACAAAACATAAGAGACTCTTAAATATGGAGAACAAACAGAGGGTTACCTGAGGGGATGTGGGAGGGGGTATGGGCTAAATGGGTAAGGGGCACTAAGGAATCTACTCCTGAAATCATTGTTGCACTATATGCTAACTAACTTGGATGTAAATTTAAAAAATAAATTAAATAGGGGAGCTTGGGTGGCTCAGTTGGCTGAGCATCCAACTTTGGCTCATGTCATGATCTCACAGTGAGTGAGTTCAAGCCCCGCATCGGGCTCCGTGCTGGCAGTTCAGAGCCTGGAGCCTGATTCAGATTCTGTGTCTCCCTCTCTCTCTCTGCCTCTCCCCCACTTGTGCTTGCTCTTTCTCTCTCTCTCTCTCTCAAAAATAAATAAACTTTTTAAAAGTTAAATAAAAAATTAATTAAAATTTAAAACAAACAAACAAATAAATAAAAATATAGACACCAAGACTCCATGTCTAACCCACCAAACGAAACTTCTGATGGTGGAACTCAGGAATCTGCATTTCTTAAATTTATTTTTTAAAGGTTTATTCATTTTTTCAGAGACAGAGAAAGACAGAGTGTGGGAGGGAGAAGGGGCAGAGAAAGAAGGAGACACAATCTGAAGCCGGCTGCTGCCTCTGAGCTATCAGCACGGAGCCCGACATGGGACTCGAACTCACAGGCTGTGAGATCATGACCTGAGCTGAAGTCAGCTGCTCAACCGACTGAGTCACCCAGTCGCCCCAGGAATCTGCATTTTTAACAAGTGATCTTTATGCACAGGAGGTTTAAGAATCTCTGCCTCACAATTACAACCACAAAGAGAGGCAGTAAACCCATCACCGAACAGCAGGGCCAGGTTAGAAGCTACCCTTCCTAAACACCTAATGTGATCCTCACTAGCTAGAGCCCACTGACTTGCTACTAACCAGAAAAATGATTTGGTGCTCTACAGAGAAAAGTCCCATGTACTCTTAAGAATAACAGCATCCCACAGAGAAACAGGCAGTTAACTCTCAAGCCCCTAATCCTGACCTTCACGTGGGCTTCACTTTAGGGCTTCTGATAATTTGTACAATCATTGCTGCTAAAGATTTGCAGCCTTGGGAGAAGGCCACAGAAACAACGGGACAAATACAATAGGTGCTATTCTCATCAGTGAGAAGGTCTGAAAACCAAAATTTGATTATTTTGTCTCTGCTTGAGTCTCACTTGAACTCTGTGTTCCTGGAAATTAAATTCACACTTAGGTGGACTTCAGAGAGTTATTCTTTCCTTTCCATTTAGCAGCCGTTGGAAGTGTTTCTTGCCCTAAGAAACTGCCCAGGAAGCCCCAACAAAACGTAGCTGTAATTAAAGGTGTAAATGAGCACACAGGGATACCCAGGGAATCAAGGAGTAAATATCTCAGACCCTCTAATACAAAGCAGAGATGTCCTCAAACATTCTCGCTCAGAAAATACAAAACCTCTATTAATACAAGGCATTCGCTCAATTACTTTATTTGGAACAAGTAATAAGTTACTTGATTCAGAATTTTGTTTGGCGAAGGCACAATGACCTGAAATTACCTCAGTCAATGTTACTTTGGGCTTCCTATAAGAGTCATCTGATGGAATAATTGAGAAAGAAGGCAACAGTATCATTCACCATTCCTGCCCTAAAGAAACCAGTTACTGGCCTTGCGGCTTAGGGTGAAATTTCAGGGGCCATGTCATGCAGAAGTTGGGGGGTTAGGGGGGGAAGCACAGTGTCTCGTTCACAGAGCTTAGAAGTCATGGTGATGGGCCCTGAAAAACTGGATGAGAAGATTCCAAAATGTTTCCCCAACAAAAACAGTTGCAGATGTCAAAGAGATATGAGCAAAACTGCTTCAAAATTTTTAAGTAGAAAAAAAGTATTTCTAAATTAACATACTATTTAGTCACTGGAATTGGGAAAATTTGCCAAGGCATCAAGATACCATAAATACCAGAGTAAGGTATCAGAATAAGATGCGAATTTTTCAAAGTTATGGTTCAATGGTTACAACACTTGAACTATCACCTGCCTGGAGGGTATACAAGAATAGACAGAGAGCTGTGGGTGGGCACTGAGTCCTACCCACCAAGAAGAGAAGGGAGGGCGTTGCCCATCTTTCCTCAAGCCTAGTGAGTAAGGGGGGGGTTCAGCAAGCCCATGCAGACAGCTTTGATGTGTGTCCTCTGCAATCAGGGCTTATAGTGAATTATGACTAGTTCCTGAGAAACTTAAAGGGCCAGAGATGGGCTGATGAGTACTCAAAGAAGAAGCTACAGGGGGCAGCCTGCACTCTCAGAATTCATCATATGTGTTCCCTTGTACCAGGTGAGGGCCAAGGAATGAAAGCAATGGCCTGGGGTCACGACAGTTGTCCAAGAGGGCCACCTGCAGGGGCAAACAGCCCTCAACAGAGAGAAGCTGGAGGTCCAGCAGCATTCAAAGGACAAAGGACAGAGTAAGCTACCAACTATGAATATGGGAAGACATCACCACTATCAAGGGACAAGTGACAGTCCAGAGAGTATGAACCCACTTACACCAGGATGCATCTTTATGGCTTTTTTCTGGCCCTCCTACATCTCCGTATTCCACCCCTGCATCAACCAAGCCCCACCTCAGCACCAATCCTGGAGGGCCAAGAAACCTTGGCCAGAAGCTCAAGATGGAAAAGGAAGCCAACCAGACTCTCTTGTCCAACTTCAAGCTTCTCCCAGGCAATAGGCCTGGACTGGGGATTGTGAGGAGGGGACAAGTTTTCATTTTCTATGAAGTTTGGAGCTTTGCCTCTTTCATCGGACTGCACACCTTATGTACTAAATCAAAGGTGTTTCGTGACTTAAGAACAGAAAAGTTGTGGAGTTGCCCATATGCTTTGATTCCAGAGGGTCATGTAAAGAGAATTGAAATAAAAAGGAACAATAAACCATAGATACAGACAACAATTTGGATGAATCTCCAGGGAAGTAATACTGGATAAAAACGCCAATCCCCAAAGTGTTATTATTTTTATATATCCCCAAAGTGTTATATTATTATTCCATTTATGTAAAGATCTTGAAATGACAAATTTATAGAAATGGAGATCATAGAACTCTTGGTTGCCAAGAGTTAAGAAAAGGGTAGGAGCCAGAGGAAAGTGGATATGGTTATGACAAGGTAACAAAAAGAACCCTTGCAGTGATGTATTTGGATTGGGTCAATATCCTGGTTGTGATACTGTACCCAGCATACACACATACCACACGTGTACTATTCCGGGAAACCAGGTAGAGATACACGGCACGCCTGTATTATCTTCTAAAACCGCACATGAATCTACGATTACCTTAAAATAAAAAATTAAAGTTTTGAAAAGGTGCTGAAAGCTGTGTATGCACAAGTGGATGGAACAAGTGATGACCAGCCTGCATTGCATCGATTCACATTCTATCGGCTGAAGATGCTCTGACTCTTTTGTAAAACCCACTGCATTCAATGTTGTGCAACAATCGGGGTTTTCAACCTACTATCTGTCCACTGCTTTGGTGTAGTAGTTTACTAGGGCTGCCAGAACAAAGGACCAGAAACAAGATGGCTTAAAGCCACAGAAATGTCTTATCTTGCAGTTAGATAAGATAGAAGTCTGAAATCCAGGTGTTGGCAGGGCCGTGCTCCCTCTGACGCCTGTAGGGGATCCCTCCTTGCCTCTTCCCCACTTCTAGAGGCTCTTCAGTGTTCCCTGACTTCACAGCAGTGAAACTCCAAACTCTGCCTTCATCACATAGTGTTCTCCAGCACATAGTGTGTCTCTGCCTTTTTGTGGTCTTTATAAGGACACTAGTTGTGTTGGATTAAGGATCCACCCTACTCCATTATGACCTCATCTTAAGCAATGACATCTACAACAGCCCTATTTCCAAATAAACATGGTCACCTTCTGAGGTACCAGATGTTAGGACTTTTACATATCTTTCTCTCTCTCTCTCTTTTTGGTGGGGAGGGCACATAATTCAACCCATAATTGGCTGAGTGAAAATATCCTATTTGTTGTTTTCAGACTTCTTGAACACTCCCATCCGTCCACTGAGCTTCCCGGATAGACAGGAGGAAGGAGTATTTCCAGAATAGTTGGTAGAAACTCACGGGCACCACTCTGATCTCACACAGCTAGGAGCCATCTGTCTCAGTATAAACAGTCAAACGCCACCTGTAGCTCCTTGATGACAACACTATCTCTCAGCCACTCTCCCATAGGCTGGGTCATGCCCAAGCTGCTTCAAGCAATAATTTTGACTTTGTCTCGGATCCAAAAGCTTTTAAAGCTAGAGTGACATCCCCACACACATTATGCTGCCTGGTTCAAAATGCTGCCTGTCTGATTTCATAGACTCACTCTTAAATCAGGCTATAACTCCTGTCCTTGTGAATTTCCTATCAAGAGACCTGCTGTCCCTCCAAATATCTGGCTTCTGTGAGCACTCTCCAGGCCACTGGATATGATTATGTGTGGCTGAGTCCTGGCTTTGGGCAAAATTCATGTTCCTTTCCAGAAAGCTCCTAAGCTGCATGCAAATCAAGACTGTGGCTATTTAATTCTTTGTTCTGGTTAATGGTCCCTAAGCATTTCACTCAATTAACTAATCAGTACTTACTGAGCACCAACTACATGCCAGGTACCATTCTAGATGCTAGTGAATGAAACAAAGTCTCTGTCCTCATGGAGGACATCCTGCATCCTAATGGAGAGGATGATGTGATAAAAGTGAAGGGGGGACTAGTTTAGGTAAGCTATCTTGGAGAGGGTGACATCTGAGCTGCAGTTTAAAGGAGGAACACACGCCAGCCACAGAACACGCCTAGGGAAGAATATTCCAGGGCAGAGAGAACAGCAAAGACAATACCACAGCCTTTAGTAGTATTTAAATTGACATGTTAGGGGCTCCTGGGTGGCTCAGTCAGTTAAGCATCCTACTTCGGCTGAGATCAAGATCTCACGGCTCGTGGGTTTAAGCCCCATGTCAGGCTCTGCACTGACAGCCTGGAGCCTGCTTCAGAATCTGTGTCTGCCTCTCTCTCTCTCTTAAAAATAAATAAACTTAAAAAAAATTTTAATTGACATGTTAAAGAAACTGAAAGATGGTTTGGAAGCTGTGGAGGATAAGTATCTCTGCTTTGCTCCTCTCCACCTTCTGCCACTTGTTCTGTGCCTTCTGCCTTTATATTATCTGTTTAACGTGACAATGCCCACAAGAGTCTGGCCCAGGTTCTTCCTTGCACTTGGAGGCCTGGACCTCGTACTAACAAAGCCCCTGTTCTCCCCTCCATGCCCTGGGCTTGGGTCAGCTGAGGATACACATTTCACCCCCACAAAAGGATTCTGCTTCGACAGTCCTGAGAGCTGGACATTGGCCATGGTGAATTTGAAGGAGAAAATGTAGAGCAGCCCACTCCCTCAACCATGGACCAAGCAAATGTCCAGGACTTCATCCACACCCTCCAAGTGACTGGTGAGGGTTGTTCCCAGGACTCACCCATAGCCTTGCCCCATGACCTCCCAAACTCTCTTAGAAACAACTCAAGAAAGCAGAAGCCAGTTTATAACCCAGAGACTTGAGCTCAGGGCTCGTCTAACAGTGGCAACTTTTCCCTCTTCTAACACAGCCAGGTTTTTTCTTGCTACTAGGTTTTTGTATCAATTAACTACCAATAACGATGTATAAGTAACCGTTGGTTTTTTTCCATAAAGATGTTTAACAGAGAGAGAAAAAGAATGAGGCTAAATGCTGATTAGGAACAATTCCCACAGTATTTCCTGGCCCAGTAAAATTTCTGGCCTTCTGCCTCTGCACACACATGGGCTTTAACACCCCATGGCTTTCAGTCGCCTTTATTTTCCTGGACCTGGATACAGCCTTCCACTGCTGACCTCTTGATCTACCAGACTTACATCCTGCTCCTGCTCAATTCTCAGAGCTCTGGGTTTCAGTTCCTTCCTGGGCATCAGACTTCCAGGGCACCAGGCCCTGCCCAGCTGTGAGTGTGCTAATCAGCAAGTCACTATCCCTCTGAATCTGTTTACCCAAATGATGGATATGCATGGAAAGAAAAATACTACATAAATATATAGGTATATAGTAGATAGATACATAGATAGATACATAGATACATAGATACATAGATAGGTAGATAGATATACAGACAGTATAGATATACTTAGTATAGATATAGATACCAGGATAGTTTTATTGCGTGTGACAGGAACCTATGTCATCCAAGTTTAAGCAAAAAAACCCTGAGACTTTGGGTTTTTCCGTTCATGTAACTGGGAAATACAAGCTCTTCCAGGGACTCCCACAATATCATGATGGTTTCTCTCTCATCCTCTCTCCCTCCTCCTCCCCCTCTCTTCTCTCACCCTCATGTCTGCTTGTCTCTCTGCCCTCATTCCCTCCGAAGCAGACAGCTCCTGGCTTCCTTCATCCCTGCTTAACAGCCCCTTTGGAAAAAGGCTTTTCTACCAGCATCTCTAATGTCAAGTACTCTGACCAAGCTTGGATCGCATGACCATCCCCGAACTAATCAGTGGGGAAAGGGAAATAGGATCCTGGGGCCAGCAAGGCCTGGATCATGTGCCCACCCTTGTCTCCCAGGGTGGGAGGCTCTACTGAGCACTGGGAAGGATAGTCACACAAGGAACCGCATGAAGTACAAAGCGGCAGATATTAGTTTGATTCGCTAAATATTCATTCCATAATCTTTCAACCAGCTGCTACCCTCTGCTATAAAGGCTGGAAAGCTAAAAATACTACTTTTCAGAGCCTTGCAGTTATGGTACAGGCTTATGATCTATATTCTGTCCAGAAGATGTTCCCAAGCAGACATGATTTATGTGAGGTGGTGGCTGGGTGCAGTGATCAGGTTCTTGTAAATACAAAAACAAAAAAAAAAAGACAGATGCTTTGGTTGTAGATCTGGGCCAGCTGTGCCCTAGGGTTCTAGAGTCAAATCCCTCGTCATTGGTAGTATATGACAATAGCTTCATAAATCCTGCTAGAACCAGTGGTATGACTGTGCATATTTGAGTGTCCCTGGTTCCCAAACTCTCCCATAAATTCTGAAAGTAACCTAATATCCTGTAATAAATTTCTTTCTTCATAAACTGGCTAGTTTGATGTAGAAGTACAACACCTTGCCCTGCTGCATTATGCAAAAATGTGCACATTATGTCCCACCACGAGACAGTAAATACTTGCTCCCTGAGCCGTGTTCCCTCCCCCAAAATAAAAACATTAAAAGACTCAGGGTCCACTGTCTAGTTCTGGTCCACAAAACAAATGAAATCTTGAGACTTTTCTATAAGTCACTGACTCCTAATAAAAACAACTTTATTGATTCACAACATTATTGACTCCTGCGATGCTGATGTGACACACTCTTAGAGGTTGTAACACTCGTGTAAGGTAACTACTTTTTTCCCCACAGCAAACACAGTAATTATAAACATGGTAGTCTTGTGGCTGCTTTTAAATACCTGTTGTACATTTCAATTGGCAATAGTCCCTCTAAAATCTGAACACCCTTGGGTGCCTGGGTGGCTCAGTCGGTTAAGCATCCGACTTCAGCTCAGGTCACGATCTCACAGTCCGTGAGTTCGAGCCCCACGTCGGGCTCTGGGCCGATGGCTCAGAGCCTGGAGCCTGCTTCCGATTCTGTGTCTCCCTCTCTCTCTGCCCCTCCCCTGTTCATTCTCGGTCTCTGTCTCAAAAATAAATGTTAAAAAAAAATTTTTTTTAATAAATAAATAAATAAATAAATAAAATCTGAACACCCTTACAAGTCAGCTTTGCAGGTAAAATGTTTCTCTTTACTGAATGCTTTTGTAGCTGTGTCTTCTTTTGACAATAGGCTCTGTTGTTTGCAACTAAAATCCCTGATGAATACTGGAAGGGAGGCTCACTGATAGACGTGCACACGTTATAGAGGGAGGGCAGTGTTATGTGGGGAAGAAAATGTGTTGAGAAAACAAAAACAGAAAATGTCCCTATACTATTTCATAAGGTTATCGTGACTGAATTGAACAATGTGGTTTATGCTATACACTGCAAAACCCAATGTAAATGTAAGGCAAAAGGAATATTCTTGACTGGTAGTTACCACACTGACTGGTAAGTCACGGGTACCTGCACTGCACAGGAGACACCCATCTCCTACTAGCAAAACCTTCCTAGTCTTTCCTCATTAAAGACCCTCTTTCCTAAACTGCCCACATGTAGTCTTCCTAGATGAGACCATTATTTGTAAATCAACATTGCATACAGAGTCATGTGTCCATGCAATAGGCATTGACTAAGCATCACTGGCAAAAACTTCACGATCACAGGTCAGCGACAGGAGCACCAAAAGGACAGACAGGAAGGGAGTTTAAACTGGATACCCAATTCAGTGTAGCCATCAGCTCTTGAAGACATGGGAGAGAATGGCATGAGGAGAGGCATGAGGAGATTCAAATGTATGTGAACATTTTTTTTTTTAATTTTATTTATTCTGAGAGAGAACGCAGGCACCGGGCAGAGAGGTAGAAAGAGACGAGAGAATTCCAAGCAGGCTCTGTGCTGACAGTGCGAGCCCACGCGGGACTTAAACTCACTAATAGAGAGATGACTAAGCCGAAACCAAAAGTCAGATGCTTAACCAACCGAGCACCAAGGCGCCCCAGAAATAATATTTTTTAATCAAAGTCCAAAACTTGTAATAAACCATTGTTAGAAATGTATTTAAAGTGCTAAGGTGCCTTGATATTTGTGGATTAATCTGGAAGTTTTTCAGAGTGGCTCAGATTTGATGAAGCAAGATTTCACTGCAGGCCAGAAAAAACTATTTTCTGGGGCACCTGGGTGGTGCAGTATGTTGAGCCTGAGTGGGTCCAACTCTTGATCTAGGCTCAGGTCACGATCTCACAGTTCAGGAGTTCAAGTGCCACATCCGGCTGTGTGCTGATGGTACAGAGCCTGCTTGGGATTCTGTCTCTCCTTCGTTCTGCCCCTCTCCTGCTTGTGCTCTCTCTTATTCTCTCTAAATACATACATACATACACATACATACAAACTTAAAAAGAAAACTGTTTCCCAGGATTCCTCTGAATCAAGTGTAGACACCAATCAAAATATCGCTTGAGTCCAAGATGCCTGGCTGCTTGGTCAGTAGAGCATGTGACTCTTGATCTCAGGGTTGTGGGTTCAGCCCCACACAGGGTATGCAGATTACTTAAAAATAAAATCTTCAAAAAATATACATATTGCTTAAGTCCATTTGAAGGCATTTTCCCTGAAAATTGCTTGCAAATGCAAAAGTAGCATATGAGAAACAGGTACTCAGACCCATATGGGTCTCAGTACTCTTCTTTCCAAACATCCATTTCACCTTCGACTGCTTTACTCCCTCCGGGTACCCTCAAAAGACAGGGGCCTCCTGGGGTGCCTGGGTGGCTCATTCGGTTAAGCGTCCAACTCGTGGTTTCAGCTCAGGTCATGATCTCACAGTCTTGTGTGTCCCAGCCCCACAGGGCTGTGCCCTGACAGCATGGAGGCTGCTTGGGATTCTCTCTCTCCCTCTCTCTCTGCCTCTCCCCTACTTGCACTCTCGCTCTCTCAAAATAAATAAATAAACTTTAAAAAACAAAGCCGGCGGGGGGGGGGGGGATGGGAGGGGAGCAGGGAACCTGCGTGGATCAGTCAGTTAAGTATCTGACTTCGGCTCAGGTCATGATCTCATGGTTCGTGAGTACAAGCCCCACGTTGGGCTTGTTGTTGTTAGCTCAGAGCCTGGAGCCTGCTTCAGATTCTGTCTCTTTCTCCGTCTGCCCCTCCCCTGCTTGCGCTCTGTCTCTCTCCTTCTCAAAAAATATAAATAAACATTTTAAAAAATAAATAAACAAAAGACAGGGGGCTCCTTTCTCCATACCCAATTCAAATCTGTGTATCATCAATAGTCCAATAGCCCATTAGTCCATTTTGGACCAATAGTCCATTTTATCTTCCCTAAATAATTGTTTTAAGATATGCTACTATTAACCCTAACTTATTTCAACACAAATGTTTGCTTAAAAAAAAACCAGACTATTAGTTTGAACCATATGAAACTGCAGTAAAATACGGTCAAAGGTCAAAATGATATTGGAAACATATAAACAGATATACACATTCTTAATGTTTTTCCGACTAAACTTTCTTGAGTTCCCCTTCCCTCATTCCACTTACCAACTTATTTTCCTTAATCTTCTAAGGTATTCCTCCTCTGACCAGATGCCACCACCCCAATTTACCATGACCTAACTTTTGGTTACGTATGTCCTAGAATCCTGTCTAGCAATCACTCCACCTTCCGCTTTTATTGGATTCTGCTTATTCTACAGCTCCAGATTCTGGCAACATGGCAGAACTTGGAAGACTGCTATGAAGAGCTAGAAATGCTGGATAAAACAGAAGACAAGCACGGAGACTTCTTCGGATTCTCTCTCTCTCCTTCTGACCCTCTCCCTGGCTCACTCTTTCTCTCTCTCTAAAATAAAATAATTAAGAAAAAAAAATTTAGATAAATTGGACTTCATCAACATATAAAACCTTTTATTTAAAGGATACCAAAAGTAAAATGAAAAGACAATCCACAGGAGAAAACTTTGGCAAACCATGTATCAACAAGAATCTAGTGTCCAGAATATATAAACAACAATTACAACTCAAGACAAAAAGATAAAAAACCCAACTTAGAAACAGGCAAAAGAGGGGTACCTGGCTGGCTCTGTCAAAAGAGGGTGTGACTCTTGAGCTCAGGATTGTAAGTCCAAGCCCCAGTTGGGTGTGGAGATTACTTAAATAAATAAAACTTTAAAAAAATGAACAAAAGATCCTAATAGACAAATCTCCAAAGAAGATATGCAAATGGCCAAAAAGAGCATGAAAAGATGTGCAACATCACTAGTTATTACAAAATGCAAATCAAAACCACAATGAGATACCATTTAATACCCACTAGCATGGCTATAATCAAAGAGACAATAACAAATATTGGCAAAGATGTGGACAAATTAGAACCTTCATATACTGCCAGTGGGAATGTAAAATGATACAATCACTTTGGAAAGCAGTCTGGCAATTCCTAAAAGAATAAACTTAGAGTTACCATATGACTCAGAAAGTTCACCCTTGCTATATACCCAGGAGAATTAAAAACATTAAGTCCACACAAAAACTACACAAATGTTCAGAGTAGCATTATTCATAATGGTCAAGAAGTGAAAACAACCCAAATGTCCATCAATGGATGAATGGATAAAGAAAAGGTGATATATCCATAAAATGGAACATTATTCAGCAACAGAAAAGGAATAAAGTATATACTACAACACCAATGAACCTTGAAAACATTATGCCAAGTGAAAGAAGAAGCCAATTACAAAGAACATACAATAGTATGACTCCATACATATGAAATGTCCAGAACAAATTCACTGACACAGAACATAGATTAGTGGTTGCCTAGGTCTCAGGGTATTGAGGGAAAATGGGAAGCAACTACTAATGGGTACATGATTTCTTTGGGGGGGGTGATAAAAAAAAGTTCTAGAATTAACAGTGATGATGGCTGCTTAACTTTGTGAATAAATTTAAAATCACTGAATTATATACTATAATTGCGTGAATTGTGTAGTATAGAAATTTTACGTCAATAAATCTACTATTCTAAGTTTTCACAGAATTCAATTTCCAGGAAGAATTAAAAAGTGGAAGGATATACATTGAAGACCTAGTAGGGAGAAGCATAGTGTTACCAAAAGTGTTTCATGCAGATGGAGGTCAGATGGATTTTCTGCACCTAATATCCTACATTAGAAAAGAATAGGTGGGAATGCATACATCACATGGAAATCAAAGACAACGTGAGAGAATTTGAGCCAATACATTATGAGTTTACCTACTATCACTGGCTGATAACAACTGACTTCACCATTTCAAACTTCTTAGGTCAATCCAAGACATCTTACTCTTGATTTAGTCTACTAGGTTTCCAGGCATACCAAATACCAAAACAGCAGGTAGAATAAGGCTGCTGATATCACATTATTACTGGCTATAACTATAGTTAAGTAAAAAATCATCCTGTATAATCATGACTCATAAGCACACACTAGTATTAGCACTGTTTCTAACAAACTTTTAACGAAGGAACTGCAAGAATTAGCCAGCTGTTATCTGGTTCATTTCGACCAGTATCAAAAACAAAAGTATATTTCTGTCAAACAAGTTCCATAAACATTTTTGGTGCCCCATATGGTTTTGTTGAAAGACTTGCCAAGTACAAAGACTTGGTTTTGTTGAAAGACTGTTCATGAACAATCATGAGCAAAAATGGTGTCTATCCAGGTCATCTGTCAAATCAGTAAGACAGTTCCCTACATTTCCTTTGAAATCAATACTTCAATAAGCACCTCAAGGTATCAGGCCATCGACAAGATGGACCTTCACTTAGGGTCATCAGTTTTATACTATAGACCATTGGTAAGGAAGGAGATAGCTTGTTGGTTATTTTCCACAATGCTCATTCTCTTTAAGAGCAAATTCATTTATAAAAATCTCCTGCCTCCAATCATGACAAGCAGATGCCTCCAATTTGTACAGGGGGAGGCTAGAGGTAATAGGCTAGTTAACAGCCACTGACCTTTGTCAGGTGAAAGCACCAGAGAGTAGCTGAGCTTTCCACGCACTTAGACTATGAATCCCAAGAGCGGGAAAAAGGGAAAGAAAGATCAACTATGAGGAGTTAGATCCAAAACACTTATTGGAAATGGTGATTTCATATCCTTCTGAGTCTTTGATTTCATCCTGTTCAATACTAAAAGTGTTGTGTGCCTATATTTACTAAAGGGGAATCTAAATTATTTCACTCTTTCAAGAACTACAGCGTATCTGAAGATATCCCAAGATGTTGCATAAAGAAGGCCGAGAAACACTAGTTTACACAAGCCCTCAAAAGGCATTATTTGAAAGAATATCATATACAATTCTTGAGTTCATTTTCAAAAGGCAATTAATGTTCCCTAGGGCTGGAATATTACAGTTATCCCAAATTGGGTTTTTTTCCTCATACAGGGCAAAAAGTTTCCAAAAAAGAGTGCAAGACAGGGGCGCCTGGGTGGCGCAGTCGGTTAAGCGTCCGACTTTAGCCAGGTCATGATCTCGAGGTCTGTGAGTTCGAGCCCCGCGTCAGGCTCTGGGCTGATGGCTCGGAGCCTGGAGCCTGTTTCCGATTCTGTGTCTCCCTCTCTCTCTGCCCCTCCCCCGTTCATGCTCTGTCTCTCTCTGTCCCAAAAATAAATAAAAAACGTTGAAAAAAAAAGAGTGCAAGACATCAGCAGTACAAAGGAATTATTTTCCCCTAACAGCGGGCCTCTGAAAATTCTAATGAAAAAAAATCTATGGAGGCAATCTAGGAAGTAAGTCTGAATTTGATTAAAGGGAAAAAAATAAAAGTAAAACTCATTTGTCTGTTTGAGGACAAGAGAAACAAACAGATTAAATAAGCATTTCATGCTATTCCAGATGCTGTTCCATCCTCCACTTACTTTTCAGTCTTATAGATTCTTCCATGATAAATTCTTTTCTTTTATTCCTAATCTATGATTTTGCTCTATTTGTTTTGAGAGGGAGTACTTTATGAAACTACGCTTCCCAAGTTTACTTGCCCTGCAACTAAATGTACATGGCTTTGCAACTTAAACTCTGGCATTACTTAGGAGGATTCAACTACATAGATATGTTTATACAGGTCAAATCCTCAGACAACAATGAATTAAGAACAGTAGTAAATAAGAAGTACGTACACAGGCAATGTTATGATTCAGCTAAACTTTTAAGGGAACCTGAAATGCTTTCACTTTTGAACAAGTTCTCTAACTTGTGACTTGAATAAATTTGACCATATTTATAGTTTTTCTGAAAATAAACAGGAACAAATGGAATTTTCTCTCTCCTTGGAAGGCCAAGTAACATGGAAGGGAAAAAATATGTCCTCCTTGGCCAAGTGAGGCATAACTAAAGATCAAGGGGGAAATCCGTCTCCTCTTGGGAAAAACCCACAAATATTGTTCTTGCATGTCAATTAAAGTGCTGTAGGGGCAGGGCGCACCTGGGGGGCTCAGCAGGTTAAGCAACCAATTCTTGATTTCTGCCCAGGTCATGATCTCCGGGGTTGTGTCTGGCTGTATGCTGGGCATAAAGCTGGCTTAAGAGGCTCTTTTCCCTCTCCCTCTGACCCTCCCTCTCTCTCTCAAAAAAACAAAACCAAAACCAAAAAAAAAAAAACAAAACAAAAGATGCTGTGGGAGAAAAGAGTTGATATAAGGGCAGATTTACCTAGGATTTCTGAATCCAATGTAATTTACAAAAATAGAAGGTAACTGGAAGCAGAACTAACATTTATTAAGTGTGCACTCTTGTGCCCTTCCCATACATGCTGTTTTCTATTTCAATAGTACTCAAAATTTTGGAGTCAAACTATGGGAAAATTTCTCCCAACACCATCTTTCTTCATGGTTAAAGTTACCAATGGGGAAAACAAAGCAAAATAAAAACATAGATATAGATATAAATGTTTTAGATATATAGATATGTTTAGATATAGATATACCCCTGCAGAAATAAAAATGCAGCCACTTCTACTGCCTCCCCAATAATCTACACTTTAAGCAAATGTGACAACACTAAAATTTAATTCCCAATAATCTACAATTCATTGTGCATGGTACCTATTAGGTGTTCAGTATTTGTTGTTTGTTAATACTGAAAATAACTGGTAGACACAAGCCTTTTCTTTGTTAATGTGCATGTATCATTTTCATAAAAATACATCTTCTCTCTCTCTCTCTCTCTCTCTCTCTCACACACACACACACACACACACACAGACATAGCCACACTGATGTCTAATCCTGAAAATGCCCTTGTAAGAAAATGTGGAAGATAAATATTATGATAGAGTAGGACAGGATGATGACAATTAGAGAAATAATGAAGGGAAATTCCAAGCACTTAAAATCCTTCCAGTCTTTTTGATGTCACGTATCTTCGTTGCCATGGAAACTCACAGGTGTCTGCAAAAAAGTAATCTATTCCTACTTTGAAACTTTAAGGCTGCTCTTGGCCATAATATCACACATAATCACATCTTTTTACATCTTTTAAATGCCACATCAGAAAATTTACATTTGAAGGGAAGCCACATATGTACAAGTAATATGCAACATGTTCAACTAACCTCAACAGAAATGAATATTGTCATCATTTATCATTTAAAGAGTAACTACCAGAAGTACAGGTAATTCTCATGCTAGTGGACAAACGTTTTTTACTAACCACTCATTTCAGTTAGTTGAACAAGCATACCTAAATCTGTCAGTGGTGTTTTGAAGTTTTTATCCTGTCTTTATTTTGCACTTCAAACAAAACACAGGTAGAGAAATAGACTGGGATTTGTTGTTTGGGGTTTCTAAAAATATCAGAAGGCAACAGAGATGAACTCCACAGGATTATTTATCAGCAAGCAGGTCGGTGATCTGAAGCCAGCCATAAAACACGCACAAAATAAGACTTTCACAATAATTTTGTATACAGGAATAGATGGTAGTGCAAAACACATCAGTCGTCAGTAACAAAACAGAATCTTTGTTGCTCACTATTTGTAAACAAGAGCTCGGGCCACCGCGCCCACCTGGTATGATGGGCACGGGGTTGTGTTCTGCACGAGTCGCCCTGGGAGGCGGACCTCCGCCTGCAACAAGCTCGGTCCTCGGGCCAGCCGGGATAAAGCCCTACCAGAACTCTTCTGCTTCCAGCTTGGGGGCTGGAGTCGACGGTCCCTGCCTAACTTCCCTGCAGTTACCCGGGCATTCTTAAACCCCACTATCTCCACTTTGCCAGGCACTCCGAAACCCACGGCGGCTCCGGCGACCCCCCGATCCCGTGCCCTCTCCGAGCCTGTGCGCTCAGGGAAGCCCACCCGGGAGGCGCCCCCGCGGGTGGCTTACCGAGCAGCGAGCCTATGAAGATGACGACCTGCACGGTGGTGGTGAACTGGCGGTACAGCTGCACCTCGCCCAACTCCCCGAGCGCGCTGCGGTTGGCGCCCCCAGCCTCGGCGCCGGACGCGTTGCGCGGCTCGCTGGCGTTTCTGGAGATCCAGCTGCCGTTGTGCCCCATAGCGAGGCTGGGGTTCCGGCTCTGATCGTCGCCCGCCCGTCCGCCCACCACGGAGCCCCGCCCGGGTCTCTCTCGCCCCGGGTGCGGAGCAACACGCGGGCGCCTGGTGGAGTCCTGGAGAACCCGGGGCAAGCCGCGGGTCCCCTCACGTCTCCACATCGCCAGCCCCGCGGCCTGGGAGGCGGGGAGGGGGGAGATCGAGGCCGCGCCCCAAGCCGGTTCCCTCCTGGGTCCCAGTCAGCAGCCACATGGAGGCGGCATGGTCTGAGACCGCTGAGCTGCGTCCATCCCTCCTCCCGGGTAGTCAGCGCCGCCAAGCTCACTCAGCAGAGATGGAAACACGGGAGGCATTTGAGAGTCAAGGAGGGCGCTCCCCGCTCCCGTCGCCCCCTTCAACTTCTCCTTCCACGCCCCGAGGGCCGGGCCATCCCTCTCGAGTCCCAGCCGGCTGACCCGCTCGGCCTCTCTCAGAAGGAAGAGAACATTTGGCTGAAGCCGTTTTTCAATCCTGCTGGCTTCGAGGGGCTGGATGGCGATGGGAAAGCTGCGAAATACCCAAGCCAAATGACCGGAGCTCCGAGGGGACCCCCGAGTCCCCGACGGCACCCTCGGTCTGGGCGGAATGCCCTGAATTTACGCGCAACAGCCTCGCCCTCCGCGGCCGGCCGTCTCCCAGGACGCCCGCGAAGTCTCCTCTGGCCCAGCCCCTCGTGCGGGGATCCGACCTCCCGCCTCGGTGCCAGCGGCAGGGACCCCCTCTTACAGCCCCTTTGCCTCTGCACGACCCAGAGCCCCCCTTCGTGGCCCTGCTCCCGCCTTTGCTACCGGGAGAGACGCTCGCGGATGCTCGGGAACAAGGGAGAACGCGCCTAGAAAGTCAAGGAACCGTCTGCGCGACAGCCCGACTGCCAGCGCACGCCGGGGGCAGAGGAGGGCGCGCGGCCCGCGGGGGTGGGGCGGTCACGTGACGCGCGACTCCGCCCCCCCCCCCCACGCCGGAGGGGGCCGCGGGGATGGCGCCATTTTGGCCATTCCGAGAGTGATTGCCACGGCTGGAGCGTGGGCAGCGCGGAGGATCGTCCTTTGGCTGCGGTGGACGCGTTCAAGGCGCTGACCGGGCTTCGGTTTATTTACTCCTGTGGTTACGGCTCCCTGTAGCGTCAGCAGGGGGGCTGCGTGAGAGGCCCATGATTACACACTACGCTGCCACCTGGGCAAGAAGCCCAGCCTCCCGCCCTTCAGTGAGTCTGGGCTGCAGCTGAAGGTGAAAGATGGAATTTAGGAGCCTGTGCACGGTTTCCTGGGCCTCTTTACTGCGTCTCATCTCTAAAAGGTTTGCAGTACAGCTCAAGTCTGGTGGGTTCCGGGGGATGAACTCGGGCAGGGAGCAACTTCCTGCGAGCTAATGCAAAAAGTTGGGAAGCTGCAATAACCACGTGGAGAAGAAACGGTACAGAGAAACTGAGTAGTAAAAGGAACGTGTACCGCATCCAGAGAAAGGATCTGGAGAAAAGGAGAAATGAGACAGGAAAAGGCAGCTAACGATTTGCTTGTTTTGAGCTTATGGAAAGTGGTTTCTTTTTTAATTAATGAAGGACTTGGTAGAGGGCTTTTAACATATTGACCGATAGCATTAGGTCCCAGAATACTAACTCTTCAAAATTGAATAAAATTACAGAATTTGGGGCGGGGGGGGGGGTCCCTGGCTGGCTGGCTGGCTGGCTGGCTCCATAGAACATGCAACTCTTGATCTGCGGGTTGTGTGTTACAGCGCTATGTTGGGCGTAGAGAGGTTACTTTAAAAATTTTAGTGAGGGGCGCCTGGGTGGTTCAGGTAGTGATCTCGTGGTCCGTGAGTTCGAGCCCCACGTCGGGCTCTGTGCTGACAGCTCGGAGCCTGGAGCCTGCTTCTGTTTCTGTGTCTCCCTCTCTCTCTCTGCCCCTCCCCTGTTCGCGCTCTGTCTCTCTCTGCCTTTCAAAAATAAATAAATGTTAAAAAAAATTTTTTTTAAATAAAAATAAAAAGTTTACTGAATTCATGGGGCACCTGGGTGGCTCAGGTCATGATCTCACAGTTTGTGAGTTCGAGCCCCATGTTGGGCTCTGTGCTGACAGCTCAGAGTCTGGAGCCTGCTTCGGATTCCGTGACTCCCTCCCTCTGCTCCTCCCCTGCTCACACTCTGTCTCTCTCTCAAAAATAAAGATTAAAAAAAAATTTCCTGTCTCAAGGCTGATGCTGCTACAGTATGGCTACTCGACTTTTGCTCTACAGGCAATGAAGTCTTAAAAAGCAAATGTGTTGTATCTTTGAGTTCCCACAATACCTACACATAATAATCCTCTATGTAAGCAGTTATTTTAAACATTTCAGAGGCTATAAAAAAAGAAGAGGCAAACTTACTGACTAGTTGAATTTTTAAAGGCATTCCCAGTAGTTAAGATTAGTTCTCAGAGACCAAAGTTTTAAGATGAAACCCCTTGCACTGGAATCATTACAGAAGTAACAAAATGTAGTAGTTGTTTGGCAACATCCAGCACATTCTGTCAGGAAGGGTTGCAGAAGAATGTGTGTAAATGAGTTTAGTAGCAGTTATAAAAATACCTCTTTACCTGCCACTCTGATGGAAGTTTTGGGATGACGGAGGGCTTCGTGAGGTCCAGAGCCAACATCCAAGAAAGAATTGTTGAAGATGGTGATTGTATTAAAGCACAGGGACAGGGCCTGTAGGCAGAAAGAGCTGCATTACAAGGGGGGAGGGGGCAGCAGTGACCTTTGTATGGAGTCTGGGGAAATAAAGTCCAGAGGGAGTTTCCAAAGAGTCTTTCACATGCTGAAGACTTACTGGAGTCCTGGCTATTGTCAAGCTAAGGCTTTTCCCTCTTGCAAAGCATTAACATTAAGACAGTAGGGAGGGGCACCTGGGCTTCACCTCAGGTCATGATCTCATGGGTTGGTGGTTTCGAGTCCCCTAGTCGGGCTCTATGCTGACAGCTCAGCCCTAGTCAGGCTCTATGCTGACAGCTCAGAGCCTGGAGCCTGCCTCGGAGTCTGTGTCTCCCTCTCTCTCTCTGCCCCTCCTCTGCTCATGCTCTCTCTCTCTCTCTCTCTCTCTCTCTCTCTCTCTCCTCTTAAAAATAAACATTAAAAAAAAAGAGTAGGGAGTTTCTGGATTTTAGGACATTGACATTGATGGGATTGCCTTTTTCTGGTAAACTGGTGGAGACTCTTATCAGTTTAACTCTGTTTTTTTGTCCTTTCTGGTTTTTGGGTAGCTGTGAGTGTCCAAGGAATATCACACATATACCACCCGGTGGGGGGAAAGAGGGGTGCTGTTAGCCTGCACTTTGCCCACAGCTTACCCCACTCTCCCTCATCAACTCCCTATTCAAAACTGCTAGGAAAAGTTGGGATAAAGATGTAGGAAAGAGTTAGTTTTGTAGATGCAAAAAGTAGTAAAGAAAGAAACTTCTCATTTTTTTATTCTGAAAAGATACCAGTAAATCCTCTACAGGCCCTAAATTGGTATTGTAACCAAACTTACCTGAGTTAGGTTCTTGGTGAGTCACAAATAGAAACTAAACCAGGTGAGTTGTCACACAAAAGAAACTTTATTTGCAGCGAATAAGTAGATCAAGGGGGAATAACTTCCAAAGCCTGACTTAGGAGCAAGGAAGAATGGGTTCCTTTTATCTAGGGTTAGGATGAATAGATAGGGGAGTCTTGTTATTGTATAGAGGCAGGTGTAAGGTCTCACGTTTGCCTTAAGAAAACATGTCTATACCATTGTATGGTATATAAATAAGGCTCATGCTCCTCCTTGGATGGAGATTTTAGTATTATAATGAGGTAAAGATAACTGTTGATCACCCCATGGGTCACTCCATGGTCCATTTGCACAGGTATAAGTCAGGAGTTAAGCTCAAACTGGCCGGGTGGTCTACGCCACCTCTTGACAAGGCTGTCATTATTGCTTGATGGGTAGTTTCTGTGTGTCCCGTGCCCCCCCCCCCCCCCCCCCCCCCCCCCCCCCCCCCCCCCCCCGCACAGGACGCTATGCCTGTAGGGTGTTTTGCCTGAGTTGAGAGGTAACTTGGGAAGAAGAGCTTAAGAAAACTGTAGGACAAAGATTGGTGGGTACAAGCAGGTGAGCAACAAAGGTCAGGTCTTGGGATCTAGCTGATGACAGTGTTAGGGTATAGGGTTAGTTGAATTGTTGGGAAAATGAATAAAGTTTTACACCAGGACTAAAACAAGCTCTGGTCTCTAGCTTAGAGACCCCTCTTCCAGGTTCTTCTTGCCCTGTTTGCTGCATGCGTGACCACCCCCCCCACACACACACACACAAATATGGAGGCTGACAACTATAAATGACCCTTCCCGCACTCAGATCTTTGGAGAAACAGTCTCCTCTGAGCCTACCAGTGTTAAATAAATCTCTGATCCACCAAGATCTCCGAGTGCTGCTTGGTTTTTCCACCAGCATTCCAGCCTGGTTCTGTAACATATTTGGTTCTCTGACCAGGAAACCCAACCACTCTGGCCCATTGTTGCCACCGGTTTGGGAGAAGGGTGAAGCGGTGACGGAGCCAGGGATTGCAAGGGAGAAGGCACGCCCTGCCTGAATTTCGTCAGTCTCCTGCTCGTTGCTTCAGGCTGGCCCCCGACTCCACCGTTCCCACTGGACTCAAGGAGACTTGGCAGGTGAGGACGTGGACCTGACGTCGGAACCAGTAAGGCTGGAGCCCAATCTAGTCATGTTGCATCCACACGACTCCTGAAACAGGATGCTACATTCCTGAAACAGCATGCTACGGGCACCAGTGACAGTCACAGCAAAGTTTATTGCAACGAGAGGTAAGGCAGACCGATCGGGACCAACGCTCTTGACCAGAGTGCGCCTCGAAGAGCCGGGGTACAGAGTTTTTATAGCCAACCACATCATCTTATCATCACCTGGGAACAGAACAAAGAAATAGTTTCCAGATGGGGGTGGAAACAGTTCACACCTTCTGCCCTTAAGCTGCAACCAGTTGACGTCCTTGACCCTGCCTCTGGCGCCACTTTTTCAAAGTTCTCAATTCACCCTTGTCCCAATCCAATCAATCACCGATCCAGTTGATTTTCCTTGAACTTTTGTTCCCTTGATTGATAGGACAAGGCTGTTATCTCTTAACCTACAGTGTCAAAACAAAGCTGTTATTTCTCAAGGCTACAAGTTAGCCCTACACTACAATTTAACCCTTACAGTCAGACCCACTCGCAAGAGTGGAAGGGGGACCTGATCACTCCCAGGAGACCTCAGAGGTCTCACAGGTAGGAATTCTGTGGGAGGGAATGTAATAATCTCCGGTGTGTATGTGAGTGTGACTGTGTGACGGTCTAGCTTGCCTGCCGAGTTCGATTCTGTGGCTCCACAGGCGGGCACCCTTAAGGTCCCCAAAAGCCCACGGAGTCTGAGTGGGCCTGTCTGCGATTCCGTGGGGAATGGCACACACTCTATGGCGGCATAAGAATAGTTTCCTATAGTAAGTCACAGCTGAAACCGCTAGAGCTAAGCGTCACCTAAGTTCCTTCGGACATGGCCAGACAGACGGGCATCTGACTGGTCTCTACATTAGAGGGGTCACTCCTATCCCTCTGTCTTTGTGACTCTGCCTCACGGAAACATTATGGGGTCAGGACAGAGCAAAGAAGGGGTGGGGAGACTATGGAATTAAGATAACCCCTGGCACGTTAAGGACCCTATGTGAGTTAGAATGGCCCACTTTTGGGGCGCCTGGGTGGCTCAGTTGGTTAAGCAGCCAACTTCGGCTCAGGTCATGATCTCGCAGTCCGTGAGTTCGAGCCCCGCATCGGGCTCTGTGCTGACAGCTCAGAGCCTGGAGCCTGTTTCAGATTCTGTGTCTCCCTCCCTCTGACCCTCCCCCGTTCGTGCTCTGTCTCTTTCTGTCTCAAAAATAAATAAACGTTAAAAAAAAAATGAATGGCCCACTTTTGGTGTAGGAGGGCCCTCTGAGGGAACCTTGGATGTCCCAAAGGTCTGTTGCATCTGGAATGTTGTCTCCAGAGACCCAGGTCACCCTGATCAATTTCCATACATGACTCCTGGCTTGAAATTGCCCAAAATCCTCTGCCTTAGGTGTGATTCATCCGTAGCAAACAGAGCCAGGCAAAGGTTTTAGCTGCTTTATCCGGAGACTCACCCAGGGAGCCAAAGGAGCAACCCACTGCTCCCCTAGTGTTTCCAAGAAACCCGGAGGAGGATCCCTACTTTCCGCCACCTTATGACTCACCGGGCTCCCTCCCCCCTGCCCCTGAGCTTGAAACTCCTCCCCAGTCTGTCTCTCCTCCACCACCCCCTACGCTGCCCAGCTGCCCATCTCTCCTCCCCTCTCAGACCCAGAGAACTCTCCCCCACAAGGACCAGAGGCCAGATTGTGCCCTTGGCCAGGCGCAGGCACTCTCCAGATGTCAGTCCACATCTGCCAGTACCAAGAGGCTCTCCTCTGGGGATCAGAGCAGGGGCTGAGAATCCCATGAATATGCCCAGTAGCAAAGGGATTCCCCCAGGGATTATTATGAGAGACAATGCAAGGCTTACACCCTGTTTGCTCCAGAGGCACAAGAGAGCCAGACAAAAGGATGAGGAAGGTCTAGCCGCCAAAAGAGGGGAGGCCCAGAACCTCCTTAGCAAGGCGTCATGAGCGTACTGCAAGGAGAAAGGACATTAAAAGAATATCCCAACCAGCGAAAGTCCCAGAAACCCAGCCGATATCAGGAGGAACCCCAAGAAGGGGACCTTATTGGTCTGGCTAAGATAGAATCAGACTGAAGGGGCCACTGACTCTCTTACCCTGTTCCTTTGCCTAATAGATGTGAGGGATTCTCTCTCATTTCCCAGGTTAACAGCTATAAGTGGAGCCAACTGTGGTTAGTGTACCTCAGGATGGAGATTTTAAGGAATGTTCCCAAGCAGTTGCTGAAACTCCATTTGTTTCCGAGAAATTCCCCATCTTCTCCGGCATGATGGGGACTCCATATTTCCACTTTGATGGAAAAAACATGGTGTCTGCTCCTCTGTCTGAGTTAAGGCTTTGAATTAGGTTTTCCTTCTCTGCCTTCTACTGGCACTTTGCCTCTTCTGCCTTCCCGTCCCCCTGCTGTTTCTGCATCAACTTGGGTGTGGTCTGCATAACTGGTTCCTATACCCTCCTCAGTGCCTCAGGTGCCTTGGGTTCCTCCTCCCATCCTCAAGGTCAAGGAGTAAAGTGCACCCCCTTGGACATCTAGGTCTTTTCCAAATAGAATAAATTGCTAAAGCTTTTATTATTGAACATAGGTTTGTGTTTTTAAGTTCTTATTGCAGAGAAATTAAGGCTTTTTGGACCTATTGGAAAACATGCTTTGTACTTCTTTGGTTCATGAATTTACCACCTAAAAAAATTCTGGTGTAAATACCTCTCAGTTGGTTACTAAGTCCTCAATTGGAGATTAAGGTTTCCTAAGAGTTAAAATTCTGCCAAGTGTACTTAAGACTGATGGAAATAAGAAAAGCAACCCTGTGTGTAGGAAAGTAGGGGGTATGTAAGAAAGATACAAGGAATGGAAATACATTTTTGTTGAGGGTAGAAGAAAGTAATTTTGCCCTAAATGAGATTGGTTATTTGGAGAGAAATGGCTCTGGGATAAAATTTGAAGGCAAAGGAAAGTTGTAGAAGGTTCATGAAGGAAAATCTTTGGAAAGGAATGTTATGCGTGCTCAGGATGAACTAAGGTTGAGATGAATGAAATTTTAAAAGTACACTGGTATAAGGTTGAAATTCTGCTTTTCTCTCTGCTCAAATGACAAAGTTTTCTTGGACTGTTAATCTGCTCTTGATAAGACAATGCAAACAATGGTTTGTCTTCCGGGAAAACCAAAGTTTTAGGTTTCATCTTTATCAGGTCTTTGATTACTTAGTTAAAACTTCTCAATGTGAAAGGAGCTAGGTTTTGGTAACTACTATATAATGCTGTACATTCACCTTTAGGATCTTTTATTGCCACCGTGGTTGAATACAGTTTTAAGATTTGCAATGATCTGTAATCCTATTTAGGATGTACTTATAACTTCCTAAGGTTTTAACAAACTTCCCAGGATTTAAATGGTAAATGAAGTCTTTTTGACCAATTAGGCCCTTTTATTTGGGATGCTAAGTTACTTGGAAAGGCACTGTCGTACAATGATACAACTTAGCTTGTTTTGCGCAGGTAAATACTGTAACTGCCAAATATATATGCAGTTCCTAAAGTTTTGATGTTTTGGTATAAGGTAATCACTTAGTATTCTGATTACTTAAAGTGTTACGTGTCACAGAAATAACTGAATTTCTTTGTCAATTGCATCATAATGAACTCTCATCAGATCTTTAACAATGTCTATTTCTGAGATTTTGTCATTTATAATTGTTCTTATTCTCTCACAAAATGTGTTTCTTCTTCAAGGAGATTTATAAAAAGGACTTTGGGGACACATACAGGTATTCAACATCTTTAAGATTAATAGTAAAATGGGTAAGAATTTCCAGAACTAAAAAGCTGCATTCAAATTGAACAAGAATTAGGAACATGAGATTAAATGAACTGAGGAAGATTATAGTTTTGTGATTCTTGTTAAAAATATTGCTGGTTTGGGGCGCCTGGGTGGCTCAGTCGGTTAAGCGTCCGACTTCACTCAGGTCACGATCTCACGGTCTGTGAGTTCGAGCCCCACGTTGGGCTCTGGGCTGATGGCTCAGAGCCTGGAGCCTGCTTCCAATTCTGTGTCTCCCCCTCTCTCTGCCCCTCCCCCGTTCATGCTCTGTCTCTCTCTCTGTCTCAAAAATAAATAAACGTTTAAAAAAAAAAATATTGCTGGTTTGGGGCACCTGGGTGGCTCAGTCGGTTAAGCGTCCGATTTCGGCTCAGGCCATGATCTCACGGTTCACGAGTTCAAGCCCCACGTCGGGCTCTGTGCTGACAGCTCAGAGCCTGGAGCCTGTTTCAGATTCTGTGTCTCCCTCTCTCTCTCTGACCCTCCCCCATTCATGCTCTGTCTCTCTCTGTCTCAAAAGTAAATAACCGTTAAAAAAAAAGAAAAGAAAAAAAAAAGAAAAAATTGCTGGTTCTCTAATGTTTGCTTTTCCAGACTAAGGAAACTTTCTCTTAAGATATCTATGATATACAGAAGTGTCATAAAGTATTCATTTGTAAACTGAAGCATTTATCTTTTCTCTCTACATAACTCCCCTGAAATTCAAAAACTCTCAATGAGTATTCTTTCTTTCATTGCAATTACAATTGTTTGCATAAGTTCAATAAGAACCTGTTCATCTTGTAACAGGTCACCATTGGAAATACTGGTTATTTTACCAAGGCTTTGACTGGAATGTCATATGTGAGAGTGACATTCATAGACTCAGATATGACCAGACAGCTTTAAGGAACTAAGGTTGACTTTATGAAACATGGAGCCTTAAAGCCCCTTGGAAATGTTGGCCTGGTACCTTGCTTACAGAGTTCCCAGCAGCTTCACCAGATGAGTAAAGAAGGTCACTTCCTGGCAGGTGCAGGAACCTCAGGATATCTTGGGGACCTCATGAAGAGGAATTCGCCCAATTCTACAGGTATTGCAGGCCTGTCTGATGGCAAGTATTAGGCTTGGCTTTTGGCCTGGAGAGGCTACTAAAAGTTCAACCAAGAGATTCTTTATAAAAGGTTCAGCAAAGCAAACTTTAAAAGATCCTCATGATCAATCGCTATTCTTTCTGGGCTTATGTAAATAATTAGGCCGGGTTTGTTAAGACTGGACTTGTTCTACAAATGCTTTGGTCTCAATTTGGCTATCTCTGGAAAGGGGTTTTTTTTAGGGAGAAAAAACTATGTTTCAACAATGCACCGTTATGGATGTTAAAGTTTAGTTATGATTGTCTTTAAATGTTTGTTGTTTACCTAAACTAGACAACTTGAGGTAAACTTGAGAAAAATTGTCACAGTGTTTCATGTAAAGACAATCTTCTGTGCTTGTTATTCTGTGAGGATAATAAGACCCCGTGGGCATATGATTATTTAAACAACTGGAAAACAGGATGGATCTCTAAATATGCAAACCATATCTTCCCTAAATCTGATCTGACAGTTACCAGAAACCTGCCCCTTTCAAAGACTTGGAGATGGACTTTACAGACGTACAACCAAATAGAGGATTCAGTTTCAGGTATCACCCCATGGGTCCATCACTCCAGAGCTAAGAAGGCCAACTCAGCGGAACCCTCAACCTGGCAAAGTGATCCAGATCCAGTCAACCCGCTTAAACTGACCCCCAAAAAGACACTGGCCCCTGAGATCTCCAGCCCTGCCCCAGCCACACCCTAGAAGCTGGCTGGCCTGTGCACGGCAGAAGTTTGAGGAATCAACGTGTGCACCGAGCCCAACGGTTCGGATGCAACTCTGCCAGCCCTTGCCCCTTACTGGTGTCATAGCCCTGATCTTGCTTCTTGCTATTGGGCTAATAGAGACTGCACCAACAAGCTGGACATGGGACAGATGGCAGAATCTCTGGTAACCTTACAAACCAAATAAACTCCCTGGCAGCAGTGTCCCTGCAAAATAGGCGAGCCCTTGACCTCCTCACTTCAGAAGAAGGAGGGACTTGTATCTTTCTGGGGGAGGGATGTTGCTATTTTGTAAACCAATCAGGAATAGCCATGACTAAGGTTAAGGAACTCAAGGAAAGAATTCAACATACACAACAGGAAAGTATCAGTCACTGGAAAGGATGGGATCTCACAGACTGGGCATCCTGGCTCCCTGCTTTCCAAAATTTTACTTGTGACCAGAGGCCCTTGTATACTAAATACCCTGGTACGTTTTATTGAAGACACTGTTGCTTGCCAAACTGGAGCACGTATCTTAGCCTTCCAAGGGTACAACCCTTAGAGCTAAAAAGTGATGCCTAATAAAAGATTTTTAAAAAGGCATTGGCGGGGGGGGGGGGGGATGTTGGGAAAATGAATAAATTTTTACACCATAAGATGGTCAACGGGACTAAAATAAGCTCTGGTCTCTAGCTTAGAGACTCCTCTTCTGAGTTCTTCTTGCCCTGTTTGCTGCGCGTGCGAGCCCCCCCCCCCCCACCGCGTGCACGCGCGCGGGCGCACACACACACACACATACACACACAAATATGGAGGCTGACAACTATACATGACCCTTCCCGCTTGCATTCAGCACTCAAATCTTTGGAAAAACTGTCTCCTCTGAGCCTGCCGGTGTTAAATAAATCTCTGATCCACCAAGATCTCCGAGTGCCGCTTGGTTTTTCCGCCAGCGTTCCAGCCTGGTTCCGTAACAGAATCAAGAATTAACTTGGGGCACCTGGCTGGCTCAGTCAGTAGAGCATGTGACTCTTGATCTTGGGGTCACAAGTTTGAGCCCCATGTTGGGTGTAGAGATTACTTAAAAACAAAATTTAAAAAAAAAGGAACCTGATCAGCTGAGGTGACCATGATCCCCAGACTTGGGGATGGATTGCGTTGTGAAAATATAAGATCACGGACAGGAATAGAGTAGCATGATTCTTATGGCTGTGTGCTTTGTGAACTTTTCACTAAGTACAGGAAAATTCAAGATTGATAGAAGAGTTTGGATATGATTTAAATAGAAGTTGTGTCTATAGTAGTGTTACTTATACTTGTCTGGTCATTGCAAACTTAGTAGCCTAAACAACACCTATTCCTTATTTTGCTCACAGATATACAATTTGGGCAAGGCTCAGTGGAACAGCTCGTCTGCACCACATGACATCAGCTGGCGCAGCTCAAAATCAAGGCCAGGGTCTGGAATCTGAAGGCTTGATCATTCACACATCTGGCAGTTGATGCTAGCTGTTGTTGGGACTTCGGCTAGAACTGTGAGCTGGAATGCCTATAAGTGGCCCCTCCATCTGGTTGCTTGACTTCCTCCCTGCCTGGCAACTATGTTCCAAAAGTGAGCACTCCAAGAGAAAGTCCCAAGAGGACAAGGTATAGCTGGGGCATAGGGGTACAAGAGCACGTAGCTCTGGGTGTCCCAAACAGACCAGGTTGGGCCACTCACTGCTCACCAAATCAAAAGCAGAGAGATGAGTAGTGGTGAGACAAGAAAGGAATTTATTTCAGTGAAACCAACGCTGGGAGGACAGCCGACTAGCATTTCAAAGACTGTCTCCAAAGGGCTGAAAATGCATCCAGGTTTATATAAGGAAAATGTAGGGTAAAGGTCAGTTGGTATGTGCAGGTGGACAGTGAAGGTCAGGTCGATCATTTTCTTGACGTCTATCACGGGCAGGGTGTTGCTGGGTCAGGGCAGTCCTTGTTGCTTGAGGGAGTACCTTCAGTTTCTCTCAGGGGATGCTTTGCCCATAGGGTCTTTTGCCTGAGTTAAGAAATAAGCTAGAGGGGCGCCTAGGTGGCTCAGTTGGTTAAGCGTCTTACCTCACCTCAGGTCATGATCTTACCATCTGTGAGTTTGAGCCCCGAGTCAGGCTCTGTGCTGACAGCTCAGAGCCTGGAGCCTGCTTCGTATTCTGTGCCTCCCTCTCTCTCTGCCCCTCCCCTGTTCATGCTCTGTCTCAAAAATAAATAAAAAAATTAAAATTGTTTAAAAAAAAAGAAATAAGCTAGAAAGAACTTAATTAGAATGTTTGGAGGTAGCTGGAAGTCCTCTTTCAAATGCAGAAGATGCATTGAATTCCATGGCCTAATCTCAGAAGTCAAATAACATCATTTTCACTATATTCTATTTGTTGAAGCAATGGAAAACAAACACATTTAAGGGGAGAGAACGTGACTATACTTCTTAATGGGAGAAGTAACAGTTATATTGTAAGAAGAGCATGTGGAAAGAGAAATATTGTGGCCATTTAAGGAAAATTTTGTCCAAAAAAATCATTCAAAAGGTCTCTTTTTCGATATATATTTTTTTCAGAATTAAACCTGAAGAGGTAAAAAAACAAACAAAAAACAAGCTAATTGGAGTCTGCTCCAATTACTTACCATGTCCAGGTGTTATGTAGATATGAGCTGGTCAATATTAATACCAAACAACAGTCAAGTACACAGCCATGGCTAAAAGCAGGTAGAAGGACTACAAGCCTACATTTATGTGCTACCTAATTTTTATCCAAAAATTTCTGAAACTACAGTAAAATTTCTGGAACTACAGTAAAGTCAGATAATGGTGATGCAGGCTAGCTGAGTCTGAGGATGCAGAGGGGGTTCTGCAGGACCAGCCAGGAGGATCCTTGGCCTTGCACAGGATGGAAATAAAACACTAGCCAAGAGGAAGTGAGAGTGATGTTTATCAAGACAAGTACAGAGAGAGAAGATACAGATAGAATGTCTGAGAGACTCAGCAAGGAAAGAAAAGAGTCTTTTCATTGCTTGGGGTCTGTTTTTTTGTGTTTTTGTTTTGTTTTGTTTTTAATTTTTTTTTAATTTTTTTAACGTTTATTTATTTTTGAGACAGAGAGAGACAGAGCATGAGCGGGAGGGGCAGAGAGAGAGGGAGACACAGAATTGGAAGCAGGCTCCAGGCTCTGAGCCATCAGCCCAGAGTCCGATGTGGGGCTCGAACTCACAGACCGCGAGATCGTGACCTGAGTTGAAGTCGGAGGCTTAACCGACTGAGCCACCCAGGCGCCCCCGTTTTTGTTTTTGTTTTTTTTTAATTGGTGATGGTGGTCTGCCATATGTGTCCTCTCAGGCATCCAGGCATTGGTCAAAACAAGTTGTGCTCAAGTGTCCTCCATAAGTCACTTACGCCCTGGAGCTAGGGTTGTTGGCATCAAGGTGTGAGGAGTCAGTGGTCTTGGAAAACATTCATGATGACCTTGACCAGTCACTCCTATCTGTTGCCTATTGTGCTGGAAGCCTCCAAAGTAACCATTCATTAACTCCTTCACCTTTACAAAGAGGACATACAGTGGGGTGCCTGGGTGGTTCGGTTGGTTAAGCGTCTTTGGCTCAGGTCACGATCTCAAGGTTGGTGAGTTTGAGCCCCGTATTGGGCTGTGTGCTGTCAGCGTGGAGCTTGGAACCTGCATTGGATTCTGTCTCCCTCTCTCTCTGCCCCTCCCCCAATCATGCTGTCTCTCTCAGTCTGTCTCTCTCAAAAATAAATAAACATTTTAAAAATTTAAATATATTTAAAAAATTAAAAAACAAAGAGGACATACAATAAGCCATGTGTAAGGCAGGGTGCAGGTCCTAGCAGGAATAGTAACAACAACAGTAAAAAAGCCATCATTTATGGGGTCTTTCAGTTTCCCTGTCTTGATGGGAAATGGAGGAGAAAATAAGAAACCGCTGGCTCTTAGATAATACTGTTACAAGTAACATTCCTTTCCCATAATGAATAATATTACTAAGGCATTCTCCCAACTTAAAACAGCTGTGTTCCCAAAGTTCTTAAATAAGTTCTTTAGCACTCAGGGTCCATTTTCTTACTGAAATAATAAACATAATGATAGGGCTCTCGGGAAGAGTGGGGACAAAAAGGAGTGAGAGGCTCTAGAGATTAAGGACTCCCAGGGAGGTCCTACTTAGTCTTTAGGTGTACTTTCTTTAGTCTCCATGGCATTTAAAAGAGCCAGTAATTCTTCTTATGCCAGTAATTCACTCATTTAACAAAAGTTTATGCCTTTTTGCTGGGAAGGCAGGAATACAGTAGTGTGGAATAGAACAGTTTCTCATAGCTGTCTCCAATCACCTTTCTTAATCATACACCTACTGGAATTTGCTTAGGGATTTTCATTCTTGGAACCATGTGAGATAGATATGAGGGTTAATTTTATGTGTCAACTTGACTAGACCACTTGACTTGCTCAGGTATTTGGCCAAACACTATTCAGGGACGCCTGGGTGGCTCAGGCAGTTAAGTGTCAGACTTCAGCTCAGGTCATGATCTCACAGTTCGTGGGTTCAAGCCCTGCATCAGGCTCTGCTGACAGCTCAGAGCCTGGAGCCTGCTTTGGATTCTGTCTCCTTCTCTCTGCCACTCTCTCAAAAATAAACAAACATTACCAAAAAATTTAAAAAAAAAATTTGAATCTGCAGACTGAGTAAAGAAGATTCCTCTCCTTACTGTGGGTGGGTCTCATCGAATTAGTTAAAGTCTGCCTAGAACAAATAAGGTAATAGATAATTTTAAAAAGCCTACTCTGTCTCTCTTTTCTTTTTTCCTTATATTACTATGGTGTAGTGGTAGGCAAAATTTGCATGTGGGTGGTAATAACATGTCTTTCCCTAATTATAAACTATGATAGGATTCATCTATGTATCATATGATTTCACTCATGGAATTTGAGAAACACAACAGAGGAATAGAGGGGAAGGGAAGGAAAAATAATATAAAAACAGAGAGGGAGGCAAACCATAGAGACTCTTAGATACAGAGAACAAACTGAGGGTTGCTGTAGGGGTGGAAGGTGGAGGGATGGGTTAAATGGGTGATGGGCGTTAAGAAGGGCACTTCTGGGGATGAGCCCTGGGTGTCATATGTAGGAGATACATCGCTGGGTTCTATTCCTGAAGCTAAGACTATACTGTATGTTAACTAACTTGAACTTCAATTAAAAAAAAAATAGGATTCATCTATGTTCAAGAGAATTCCCAGATTCCAACTTTCTTGGGCATTTATTAAACAGCGGGAGGGGGTTAGGTAGCAGGAAGAAGAGATGGAATAGGATTTAGGATAATTACAAAGCCCAAGATGTGGGGGTAAGTGAGGAGGAGCCTGGGGTTTTATTTTTTCCTCGCTTCTCCCTTCTTTCCTTCTCCTCCTCCTTCTGGTCCCTTACACCACATCCTCACCTGCCCCTGTGTGGCCTCTCACTAAAGGTGAAAAGAAGAGAAAAGCTGGAGAAATGGGAGTGTTTGGAGTTGGTAAGCCCAAGCAGCAGCCTGCAGAGAGAAGAGGGGTCCTTATGGCCCCTGGCTACCCATCTGGAACAAGGGGTTCTATTTCCACATGGCTATTTCTATGCCTGTATGAGACATGGCTAATGCATGTTATTATGTAGCTATTATTAGGTTTCAACACTATCTTATTCTCTTCTTCCAGATACACAGAAGACTACTTTTCTCAGCTGCCCTTGCAAGTGAGCAGGGTCATGTGACTATTATGACTAACAATACGTGGGCAAAAGTGACAAATCATTTCTGGGCTGTGGCAGTGTAAAGCTGTTTGTGATTCTCAAGTCTCTCTGCTGCCTTGTCATTGCAGTAGTGGAAGGGATCTTGGGTGGAACTGGAAGAGATAAAACATGGGCTCAGAAGTAGCCTATATTTCAAAAAAAATCCTTTTTATGTTTTTTTTATTTTTGTGAGAGAGATACAGAGCATGAGCTGGGAAGGGTCAGAGAGGCGGGGGAGACAGAGAATCTGAAGCAAGCTCCAGGCTCTGAGCGGTCAGCACAGAGCCTGACATGGGGCTCGAACCCATGGACTGCAAGATCATGACCTGAGCCGAAGTCAGATGCTTAACCAACTGAGCCACCCAGGCACCCCAGAGGTAGCCTATATTTTTGAGCCACCACTGTGGATTGGGATAAGGGGAGGGTAGCCCTGATGAGCCACCCAGACCCACAACAAGTTTTGTAGGAGCGAGAAATAAATCTTGATTATACTAAACAACCAAGATTTTCAGAGCTGCTCAATATCATAGCATAACCCAGACTATCCTGCCAGATATAATTATGAAAACTGGGGCCTGCATATTTAAGAAAACACAAACTTGTGCTCGCTTTGGCAGCACATATACTAAAATTAGAATGATACAGAGAAGATTAGCATGGCCCCTGCACAAGGATGACACACAAATTTATAAAGTGTTCCATATTAAAAAAAAAAAAAAAAAGCACAGACTTTATTTTATTTCTGGGGAATGGAGTCAGTTAGACCTGGGTTTGAATGCCTGCTCTACCGTTTCCATTTGTGACACTGGGCAGTTAACATGACCTCTCTAAGTTTAGTTTCCTCATCTACCAAATAAGGATAAAAATGCCTATTTGGGGGACATCTGGCTGGTTCAGTCAGTACAGCATGTGACTGTTGATCTCAGGGTCATAAGTTTGAGCCCCTCGTTGGGTGTAGGGATTACTTTTTTAAAATGTCTATTTTGTAAGGTTATTTTGTGGACTATAAAATATTCAAGTAATGAAAACCTCTAACGGTAGCTGGCACATTATAAGAAATCAATAAAAGGTAACTTTATAAGATCCATTTCTGTTTGTTTACACTTAACAAATATCAAAGGAGAAAAATAATTCTCTTTGTATATTTAAATCAAACACTGCCTAACAAGCCTTGTATTGCAAAAAATGTGAGAACTACTTAATTTGCATTTAGCAAAGGACAGTGTGGCTTTGGAAAATTTCACTTGAAGATTTAGAAGTCCAGAAATTTGCCTATACATTATTGGGATGAATATGTTTACTTTGTGGTTCTTAGTTTTTAATATGCTAAGTTGCATCAAAGCAGTAATCTGCTTAAAAGATACAGTCTTCCCATGTACTGTAAATTATCTCAATATGTGGACTGGGAAATGGTTTTCTAATGATATAAATCATGAATATGTCTCTCAATTCAGTTTCCTAATTTTGTAATAGTCATTACACCTATAAATTGCTGTTAAATTCATCACAAATATCTGGGAGGTGGAAGCTTTAATACTCCCCTCCCCCAGGTAGCCTCAGTAGTCTCACACATACATGCACATGAACAAACCTGACTATTTTTTAATAGCAAATATGCCAAAATTAAAATACACATGAGTATTATCACCTTTAAAGGAATCACTCTGGGAAGCTGGTTAGCTGTTGAAGAATATCAGGACTTCTCAACCTCTTTTTGTGACTCCAACATCATCTTGTGACTTCAGAAGTCGGCACACTCTTTCCTATATCCCTGATCACAACAAATATATCCTTTAAGAATAAATTTGATTTTTTTTGGAAGGAGTCAAAAGTTACCTCAGACCTATTATGATTAATTAAATGATCAAGATAGTAATATCTTCTTTGCTAAAAGTTGAGATATGACTATACAATCCTATGACTCATAGTCTGACTTAGAATTAATAGCACAGGTTTGGAATAAAAGTATATTATTAACTTATATTAACTTATTCCAGAATTTAAAGGACAAGATTCATTAGGGCATATAATGTGTAAATGTACACAAATACCCACAAAGTAATACAAAAGTCACTAAGTAATTTTTATTTCATACTTTCTTGAACAGCAGAAGCTATATTACCTCTCCTGCTTCTGGCTGCCAGGCCACCAACCTTCAAGAACAAATAAGTGCCTTTACCTCTGAGATGGAGAGGAAAAAGAAGGCAGGGCACAGGAAAAGTATTCAAAGAAGTAATGGCTGAAGATTTTCCATATTTGGCAAAAATCTAGAGATTTGAGAAGCTTGGTGTGGCAAAAATCCACACCAAGACACATCATGGTCAAACTCTGGACCCTAAGACCAAAAAAAAAAAAAAAAAAGAAGAAGAAGAAGAAGAAGAAGAAGAAGAAGAAGAAGAAGAAGAAGAAAAATATCTTGAAAGTAGACAAAGAGAAATACCACATTACCTATAGGGTAAAAAAGCAATGTGAATGACAGCAGAGTTTTCATTGAAACCATATGGGCCAGAAGGAAGTTGCAAAACAGTTTTCAAGAGCTGAAAGAAAAAAACTATTGACCCAGAATTCCCCATCCAGTTAAAATAACCTTAAAAAATGAAGGGAAAAGGGATTGTGGTTTTTAAGATTTGGGGTACAACAGCCAATCTGGCATCTTTTCTTTGGGAAGGTAAGGGGAAACGGTAAGATCAGGAGAGGTACTTTGGGGAAGCAAGGAGTAAATGGGAGAGTAGAGACTGTTCCTTGAGGAATTGATCTAAGGGTTTAGAGAAGGCCTGGAGAACAAGAAAATCTTGGGGTATTCTGAAAAGTTCTTTGTAAACCCTACTTATGCCATGATGCTCTTCATGATGCTCTTCTCAGGCATCATGCTGCAAGGACTCAGAATTTATCTCCAAGGATCCACTTAAGGGCCAGTCTTTCCTTTGGAAGGTACAGAGTTTGTACATCCCAAGCCTGGTGAGCTAACCAAATGACAAAGAGCAACCAAATGCAATGTGTGGACTTTATCTGGATCTTGATTTGGGAAACAAAACAAAACACAACACTGTAAAACAAAGCAAAACAATGACCTTTTTCTTTTAACAGTTTATTAAAGTATAACTGACATACAATAAATTGCATATACTCAAATGTACAGATTGATAGATAGTGATACATGCATACATCTGTGAAAACATCACCACCATTCCAATTTTAGTATATGTGCTGTTGAAGAGAGCATAACCATCACCACGATCAAAATAATGTCCATATTCTTGAGCCCCAAGAGTTTCTTCTTGTCCCTCTGGAATCCCTCCCTCTGGCTTATCCCTATCCTCCCTATCCCAGCCAGTCACTTATCTTCTATTACTAAGTTTGTATTTAGAATTTTATATAAATGGAACATAGTGTATGTACGTCTGGCATTATTCACTCAGCACAATTACTTTGTGATTCTTTTATTTTATTACTACATGGATAGTGTATTCCTTTTTATTGCTGGATAGTATCCCATTATATTGATAGATCTCAATTTATTTTTACCTCAATTTTTCCATCACCTGTATCTTGATAAGCATTTTGGATTGTTTCCAGCTTGGGGATGAAGGTGTCATGGATATTCACATACATGTGCCTTCGCTTCTCTGGGTTAAAAACCTTTGAGTGGAATAGCTGTGTCATATGGTAGGTATATATTTAAGTTTTTAACTAAAACTGCATGCTGGGACCTAAATGTAAAACCTAACACTATAGAACTTTTGGAAGAAAATATAGGGAAAAATCTTTGTGATCTTGAGTTAGGCAAAAATTTCTTGGATATCACAATAAAACATGATTCATAGAAGAAAAAAACTGATAAATGATAAATTTGCACTTCCTCAAAAGTAAGGACTACATGGGGGAGGGAGGTGGAAGGCAAAAAAATAAATAAAAGAACTAAATTTTTTGTAAAACACTGTTAAGAGAATGAAAAGAGAAACCATAGACTGGGAGAAAAGCTTTGTAAATCATACATCTGTGAAAGGACTTACTTTGAGAATATATAAGGGATTCTCAAAACAAAATGATAAGAAAACAAGTAACTCAAGTTTTGAAATGAGCAGAAGAGGAACACCTGGCTGACTCAGTCAAGTTAAGCATCTAACTCTTGATCTCAGCTCCGGTCTTAATGTCAAAGTCCTGAGCTCAAGCCCCATATTGGGCTCCCTGCTGGGCATGGAGTCTACTTAAAATAAGTAAATTTAAGCAGACAAACAAACAAATAAATAGATAAATAAATAAAATGGGCAGAAGATTTGAACAGGCCAAAAATATACATGCTAAATGAGCACAAGAACAAATGCTCAACATCATTAGTCATTAGGAAAATGTAAATTAAGACCCAGTGAATTATTACTACACACCTATTACAATGTTTAAAATATAAAAGACTGACAATACCAATTACTAGCAAGGATGTAAAATACCTAGAACTCTCCTAAACTGGTGGGAATTTAAAATGGTACAACCACTTTGGCAAACAGTTTGTCAGTTTCTTTTATTGTGAAATTTCAACTTTGAAATATCTTCAAACTTACGTAAAAGTTACAAGAGTCGTCCAAAGAACTTTCATATATTCTTTTACTAAATTCCCCAATAGCCCATTTTCTGCATGTGACTTATCATCATCTCTCCCTCTATTTTCTGAATCGTTTGAGAGCTAACTGCATATTCCTATTACCTATTAAGGCTGCAGTGGAAATTTCCTAGTAACAAGGACGTTTTTCTAAGTGACCAGAGTACCATTAATGTCAGGAAATGAACACTAACATACTCCTGCCATCTAATCTACAAACACCATCCCCCCTCAAATTTTGCTGATTGCTTTGATTATGTCATTTATAGGTCCATCATCCAGTACAGATTCCAATTTTAGACAAATAGAGAATTTTGAACATAGATGGGTATTAAATGATATTAAACAATTGTTACATTTTTAATCAGTAAGGATGACATTATGTTTGTAAAAAGTCTTTGCATATTAGAGATACATACCTAAGTATTTATAAAAAAAAAATGATGTTTGAGATTTTCTTTGAGATTCAATCCTCAGGGAGGTGGAATGGAAGGTGAAAAATGAAATAAGACTGGCAAGATATCTATCATTGTTGAAGCTGGGTGATGAGTACAGGAGGGTTTATTATAATATTTCTTCTACTTTGATATATGTTTCAAATTTTCCATAATTTGAGAGTTTTTAAATGAAACACCAATGGAGAAATTGAAGGATTGTAAAGATTGTAGTGGTATCATATTTGTGATTTAGAAACATTACTCTGGATACAATAGGAAAAAATGTCAAGTGGGGCAAGAATGAAAAACGGTGACTGTTTTTTGAGCTGTTGAAGTCATCCAAGGAAGAGGTGATAGTGGCTTGAACTAAGTTAGTGGTAATGGGAGGGAATGAAGTGGACAGACTGAAGAAATGGACTACCTGGATGTGAAAGATGAAAGAAAAGGAATGCAGAATCCCTCTTTGTTGGCTTGGCCCAAGGTGGGCAGGGTGGCACCATTTACCTAGACAACACTGGGGGGGAAAAAAAAACGAATCCCAGGGAAAGGAAGGAAAAGATGGTTTGAAGAAGCCTTGGGTCGAAGGATTACATTTGTGTTATCACATTATCTGAGCCAGATAAGGGTGTTATCTGGGCCAGAATTGAGTGATAAATGACAGCAAGATATTTAAGCAATCATTATTTAGCAAACAGTACAGGGGTAGGAAAGGTAGATAAAGAAGTGTCACTGAGACCTGAAATCTAACTTGAGGTAATATGATTATTTTTTTTAATGTTTATTCATTTTTGAGAGAGAGAGAGAGAGAGAGAGAGAGAGAGACAGAGAGAGAAGAAGATACAGAATCCCAAGCAGGCTCTGGGCTCTAAGCTATCAGCCCAGAGCCTGATAAGGGCTTGAATCCAGGAACCATGAGATCCTGACCTTAGCCAAAGTCCAGCGCTTAACCAGCTGAGCCACCCAGGTGCCCCAGTAATATGATTATTGTTTTTTAGTTTTAATTTTTTATTTAAAAAAAATTTTTTTTTTAATGTTTATTTATTTTGAGACAGAGAGAGACAGAGCATGAACGGGGGAGAGGCAGAGAGAGAGGGAGACACAGAATCCGAAGCAGGCTCCAGGCTCTGAGCCATCAGCCCAGAGCCCTACGCGGGGCTCGAACTCAGGGACCGGGAGATCGTGACCTGAGCTGAAGTCAGACGCTTAACCGACTGAGCCACCCAGGCGCCCCTAGTTTTAATTTTTTAAAAGATGTGTATTTATTTTTGAGAGAGACAAAGCACGAGTGGGGGAGGAACCGAAAGGGCGGGGGTGGGGGAAGAGACACAGAATCCAAAGCAGGCTCCAGGTCTCCCAAGGGGCGGGGGGGCAAGGAGCCCAAAGGGGGTTCTGGAACCTAGGAACCGTGAGACCATGACCTGAGTTGAAGTTGGAAGCGCAACCAACTGAGCCACTCAGGTGTCCCTAATATGATTATTCTTAATTGACGCGCTGCATTAGTAGGTAACTGAAAATGAAGTGCCATGACAACGTCTAGGTAGGTAGTTTATTTTACAAACTTGAAAAAATATGATTGGAGGCAGGATATAACAGAAAGACCTCCTAGGTTCACATTAAGTAAACTGGCCATCGGACAGAATTCTCTTCAGGGGACCGTAGCTCATGAAGATGCCTGAGGGAAAGGAATTTTTCAATTGAAATTGCAAGGTGGTACCGGAGATTCTTAAAGATGGGAATGCAGGGACAGGACATGCACGGGATGTTGAATCCATCGTTAAGGGGTTGACTCTGGCTGGGGGCACGAAGCTGGGGAGACGGGAAGTAGAGGTCACGATCTTTACTCCTAGTAGTCTCCTGGGAAGGTTCAAGGTTAGACCCTAAGGGCCTTGAAAATTCATCAAAGTCTGCCCTTTTGAGTTTCTTGTCACTACCGGTGCTAACGTAAAGAAGCCCAAGGCATTTCTGTTAAAGAGACTTATTTCGTGAAAATATTTGCCCTTATCATTTCATTCTCACTGATTTAACTTCTCACGTTACTGCAGATTTCTTTGCTCTAGTTCTCCCGCAATATACCGGTGCAAAGCCGTATTCCGCCCATTGTTCCCTGGCTCCCTCGCTGGGGCTCCTCCCGCCGCTGGAGGCAATTTGGGAAGCTTCGCTCCGCCCCAGGGCCTGTCGCCGGTGGGGCCCCGCCCCCGGCGCCGAACCCCTCCCACTGCCCCGCCCCCGGCGCCGAACCCCTCCCACTGCCAGTCTGGAGAGCCCAGCCCAGCTCCGGAGCCCGCCCCGGGCCCACCACCGCCACCGCACGGCTGCCCGGCCTGGGCCTCCGCGTCGCCATGGCTGGGGGCCGTGGGGGCCCCGGGCGCGGCCCGGACGAGCCGCCGGAGAGCTACCCGCAGCGGCAGGAGCACGAGCTGCAGGCTCTGGAGGCCATCTACGGCGCCGACTTCCAGGACCTGCGGCCGGACGCGTGCAGATCGGTAGGAACGTGGCTGGCCCGGGCGGTGCTGGCGTGTTGCGGCCCAGCTTTTTCTCTGTGACTTCCCCTGGCTAGGCCAGGCCCGGCCTTGCCGAGGCCGAGCCACAGGCCCTTTTTGGGATTCTTCAGTCGTTTAGTCTCTCCCGATTCCACCCACGCTTACTTTTGGTCCTTGCACCCGCAGCCGTTTGGCTGGTCTCCGGAACCCCCACCTGGGCCGAATTCTTTCACAGCCTTGTCTCCAGGTGGGCTCCTCTCCCTTACCTGACACTGCTTCTCGTTTCCACTGACACCCCGTAACATCTCTGCCTCCTTCCAGCCTTGTCCCCCCCCCCCCCCGGAAAGCCCTTGAGTTTGATACAACAGCGTATCATAGAGATGATTGCAACTTTGTTCTGAGAACGCTTTGGGCGACTTTCACAGACCTTACGGATCCCCCCAGTCAGAATTCTCTTTAAGTCTCACCCTCCTTTGTGTTCAAAACTATAAGTCGTGTTATACCCCACTGTACTCCCCAGGTGTCCTCTCTGTTTTCGGAGGTGGAGGAACTTCCTTGAAGGAACTTACCAGAGAGTATATAGAATATATTCATCTTGGCGGTAAGGAGAGTGCAAAGGAGTGCGCTGAGTTAGACCTTTTAAATGACATTTGGTTTAAAATATTATTTCCCTTTCTGTCATGGAGTAAAGGCTTATTATACGCTGTTGACCTTGATGGTTTTTCCCCCAATTTTGGAGAATTATCTCTGAGTATTGTCATTTAACAAGTAGGACCTCCCTTCATCTGCCTGTAATTCCTGCATTTCACATCTGTCTTATGGACACTTCCAGGATTTCCTCAACAAACAGGATCTTCTTTGTAGCTTTCAGAGGCAAACCTTCTCCCTCTCTCTTCCAAGGGCTTCTTCCTTCATTAAATATTTATTATTCCAGCCATCAGGGAAACAGCCCAGGGCAAAACAGATCAAACCTCCGGTCCTCAGAGAGCGTACTTTTCTTTTTTTCTTTTTTAAATGTTTGTTTATTTTTGGGAGAGAAAGAGAGAGTGCCTCGAGCACAGGTGTGAATGGGAGAGGGGCAGAGAGGGGGGACAGAGGATCCCAAGCAGGCTCTGCTGACATCTGCAAGCCTGGTGTAGGCTCAGACTCAAACGAACCCTGAGATCATGACCTGAGCCGAAATCAGGTGCTTAACCAACTGAGCCACCCAGGCACCCCAGGGACCTTACTTTTCTAGTACTTAAATTTCAAGAGTTTTTTTTTTTTAACCTGAAGTAGTAAAAAAGGTAAATATCCCCCTTATACTAAAATAAAAACATAACTTTCTGGCGATCTGGTAACTTCTCTTTCTAAACACTGAGAATCAGGACATAGGCCCATTAAACAGCCGAAATGGGAGTTACAAGGTGTACCCACTGTACTCCAGGCAAAGCCTGTAAGACTTCCCTTCCAAGCTACTTTATTTACGTATACATGCTTAATTATCAAGTTCTAAGGCTGCAGAAAAATGAAAGGAAAAGGTGCTGCTGTACGTGGGGATATCAGTAATCCCAGAATTTACAGTTGGTGGTCTTTGTAACAAGAAAGAAGATTAACAAAAGCAAACAAAAGCAATGAAAGGCTGGTAGAAGAATTCAGATAGCTGTCTGTGGCTCCTGGCCCAGGGTGAATAGCCTCTATACTTTCACAGGCCTTGCAGGCAAATAACTGATGGCCATTAACCAGAAGTAGAAGTGTAGTCATTCAACAAGTACTTATTATCACCTGCTGTTTGCCAGTGTTCGGGGAGTGGTTACGCAGGTCCACAATCCTTTCTCGAAAACGCTAGCGATCTGTTGTTAGTTTTAAAAATTCAGAAGTGTTTGTGTTCACGTCCCTGTGTGCACATTCCATACCTTGGTGTGGGGGCTGGCGGGGGGCAGCATCCAGAATTAAACACCATGAAATGTGAATGTTCAGCTATTCACACTGACTGGGATCAATAAAGGCTTTTAATAGCCTCATCATGTCAGGCTGCCAATTTGCTGCCGATTTTGCTGCCAGTAAATTCAGATCAGAATTTATTGACCTGAATAAGTTTCAGGTTTCTTGAACTTTTTGGGGGGATGTGTTATTATGTAGATTTCAGTTTACGAGCATATGTATATCATTTATAAACATTTTGGGAGTGAACGCTAAAAATTATTTTATATACTAAAGATCAGATACTACTAGATTAAAATTTAATTTACTCTAGAGTTACATGTTTATTATTAATTATTTTGGTTTATTTTCCATGTCAGCAAAGGTCTGTTTATTTATAATCTGATGTCTGTCCATTGCAACGTTTCCTCCCAAAAGCTTGCTTCTGTCCTTGGACCTCCCAATAGTATACGAGAGTCCTTGTTTTCCTACATTTTTGCCAATATTGTGAACGTCAGGCTTTTTCATCTTTTCCAGTAGGTGGATGAAACATTTTTTTTTCCTGCTGTATTGTCTATTTTATTTTATTTTACTTTATTTTAATTTTTTTAGTAGTCTCTGTGCCCGGTGTGAGGCTCGAACTCAGAACCCTGAGATCAAGAGTCACACGCTCACCTGACTGAGCCAGCCAAGCACCTCATGTATTTTTTTTTTCTTATTCATTTGTCAGCTATTTTATGTTTAAAACATTTTTGAGGGAGGAGGCAGAGTGAGGGAAACAGGATAAGAAGTGGGCTCCATGCTTCCGATTCTGTGTCTCCCTCTCTCTGGCCCTCCCCCACTCCCACTCTGTCTCACTCTCTCTTTCAAAAATAAACATTAAAAAAAAAAAAAAAAAAAAAAGAAGTGGGCTCCAAGCTGACAGCAGAGAGCCTGAGGGGGGGCTTGAACTCACTGCTAGATCATGACCTGAGCTGAAATCGGACACTTAAGTAATTGAGCCATCCAGGGACTCCTTCTTTTAATTCTTTCATGACTTTGTTTTTATTTATTTATTTATTTATTTATTAGTTTTTATTTATTTATTTTTGAGAGGAGGGAGGGCAGAGAGGGAGAGAATCTCAAGCAGGCTGCCTTATCAGGCTTCTTTGTCCATTCATCAGTCTATGGACATTTGGGCTCTTTCCATTATCTGGCTATTGTCAGCAGTGCTGCTATAAACATTGGGTGCATGTGCCCCTTCAAATCAACGTATTTGTATCCTTTGGATATATACCTAGTGGTGCAATTGCTGGGTCATAGGGTAGTTCTATTTTAATTTTTTGAGGAACCTCCACACTGTTTTCCAGAGCGGATGCACCAGTTTGCATTCCCACCAGCAATGCAAGAGGGTTCCCCTTTCTGCAAATCCTTGCCAACATCTGTGGTTTCCTGAGCTGTTAATGTTAGCCATTCTGACAGGTGGGAGGTGGTATCTCATTGTGGTTTTGATTTGTATTTCCCTGTCTGATGTTGAGCATCTTTTCATGTGTCTGTTAGCCATCTGGATGTCTTCCTTGGAAAAATGTCTGTTCATGTGTTTTGCTCATCTCTTCACTGGATTATGTGTTCTTTGGGTGTTGAGTTTGGTAAGTTCCTTGTTTATTTTAGATACCAGCCCTTTATCTGGTACGTCATTTGCAAACATCTCCCATTATCTGGTACGTCATTTGCAAACATCTTCTCCCATGCCCTCCGTTGCCTTTTAGTTTTGTTGATTGTTGTTTTCTTCACTGTGCAGAAGTTTTTTTTTTTTTTTATCTTAATGAGGAGAAAAGAGACACATTCTTAAACCAGTTTATTTTGTTGGCCCTGAGTGTTAGGAAGTGCCCAGAGAAAAGCACATCAGACTCAGCAGCAGGGGATGTGTGGGGGCATTGGCTGTGGGCTCCTCTGTAACAGTGGAGGAGAGCATCTGGCTTCACGATCCCAAGGAGAAGCACATACAACTTCTATTTTATAGTTGCTTCCATTGCTACTTTTTATGCTGCTTTCATTTCACTTGCATTTTAATCTTTGAAACAAATTGGTTTTTTTCTCATGTATATTTTATAGTTAATATATTTTGTATCTGATACATTCTGCATTGTGTTTTCCTCTTCCTTAGTGTTCTCAAAATTTTTTGGTTATCCCTTATTTTATTTGCCTGCAAATATTCCAGGAATTTGTTATTTCCTTGTGTAGGTTAAGTCAGAGAACTTTACCAACACTATTCTAATAACCATTTATCTTTCAAATGCACAAAGGATCCCCTCCTTACCCCCTCCCCAGCACATCCTGATTGTTACATCATTTTTAATGGAGCCCTGTTCAGCTCCAGGACTCCTTGAATGCTTTTATGTGAGCTAATGCTTGATATCCTAAACATAGCTTGTCTAAAAGCCTCTTTTCATGTTGAGAAGCCTCCCGGTTTGCTCAAGGAAAGCCTGGCAAATAGTCTGTTCTTATGTCTAAAGTCACTTTTCCTGGACTGTTCTTCCCCCCCCCCCCACCCCCAATGTGCCTGTATTGGGTAGGATTCAGTTTGGCTACATGTTAAAGAAAACTTAACAAAATTCAGTTTGCTGCAAGCAGAAGTCTGGGGTCTAGGGATTTTTCTAAATTTCTGTTCATTGCCCAAAATAGCTGCCTGAGCTCCAACCATCATATCTGCATTCCAGTCAGCAGGAAGGAGATAGGGATGAAGAAGTTGCCTGTGTTAGTTCTTTCATCTTATTAGCCAGTGATTAACCCAATGGCCACACTCAGCTGCAAAGGATTGCATCCAACTAAAAAATCAGGAGCTCTGTTGCCAAGAAATAGGGAGAGAATGGATATTGGGGGAACAATTAATAGTCTGCTGGGAAATACCCTGAAGTTTATGTCCTATGGTGAAGAATGTCATTCTGATCCAGTTAAATTGTGAGCCAAAGATAAAGGCCTCGAAAGTAGCAGACACCTGGGGGTGCCTGGGTGGCTCAGTCACTTGGGGAACCGGACTCTTGATTTTGGCTCAAGTCCTGTCTCACGGTTCATGAGTTCAAGCCCCACGTCAGGCTCTGCACTGACAGTGCAGAACCTACTTGGGATTCTCCCTCTGTCTCTCTATCTGCCCTTCCCCCACTTGTGCTCTGTCTCTCTGAAAAAAAAAAAAAAAAAAAGGGTAACAGACACCTGATAGCTCAGTGCCCCGCTCTTGGAGCTAGTTTTACTTGGTACTCAGAACCAGACAAGCTGGTAGATTTTGTCCAGTAGTATGTCATTCCTCAGTGGCCTCGGTCTGTTCCTTCATCCAAGCCACCGTCACTGGGCTCGTGCGCCTGGTAAAGCTCTGCAACCTCTACGCACCCAGGAGTCGCTTCACTTTGTTACAAAACTCCTTCCTCTTCCTCAAAGTTTGTTTTGGCATTACCTGGCTCACCGCCATTGTCACTGCTGTGCTTGGTGTCCTGTTGTGGAAATAACGGGAACACTACTAGACCTGCATGGTGTATGGCTGGTCCAGCCCAGGAGGGTCTGCAGGGTGCTTACAACTTCTTTAGGCCCCAGTGTTCTGTATATGCTGTTCCCCCTTGTGCTTCAGGTACTGCCCCAGAGGCCTCCTCCCCTGAGGCTTGCCAGCAATCTGTAACTGGATTCACTGTGCTTTATTAAGCATTCCCTTTAGTAAGGAATATCTTCAACCTGTGTAATCCCCCAATCGGCCTCATTTTTCTGAAGGTTGCTTCCTGTTCCCGTGACTCTGGGTGCACAGTGAAGGGCTCTCTGTACCATTTCCTGTAAGGCCTAGTTACACTGACATACACTTTTCACTTCTTTGATGAAGACAAAAGGGAATGTTAAACCAGATCTGCTATCTTACCTGTCCGGGGATACCTCACTTCATGGGGTACGTGTCTGTGTGTTGGAAGTTCATTTCCACCCTGGGCCCAGGAAAGACCTGTCCTTTGGTTTACGTTTGTAAATCAGCTTGCTGTTTGTACGCAGCTTGCTGATAATTTTAGTTCTGCTTACGTTGACCTAATTCTTGCTCCTTGAAGCTATAGAGGGCTACTCATTTTGTTGCTTCAAAAACAGAAGATCTGCTGTTAACTCCTGGGTGGTGTGCTTGCATTATAACATCTTGACTTGCCCATCGTACATTGGGCTTGTCAGGTGGTGAGTATTTTACTTTAAGAAAATCATTTGTGTGGCATTTCCCCTCATTTTCTTACCTATTTCTTTGGCCTCTTGTAAGCTATTAGTCATACAGACTTAGAGCAATATTCTCACTGGTTTGTTCTGAAATAAAATTTTCACTGGTCAACAGCCAAGTTAGAAAATGAAAGGCAGAATAATGTGTAAGTGAAGATTTTTTTTTTTAATTTTTATTCTGAAAAAAAATTTTTTTTGATGTTTGTTTATTTTTGAGAGAGAGAGAGACAGAGCACGATCAGGGGAGAGGCAGAGAGGGAGACACAGAATCTGAAGCAGGTTCCAGCCTCTGCACTGACAGCAGAGAGCCTGACATGGGGCTCAAACTTAGGAACCGTGAGATCATGACCTGAGCCAAAGTTGGATGCTTAATCGACTGAGCCACCCAGGGGCCCCATATTCTTTTTTTTAAGTGAAGATTTATTAGTATAAGATAAATTGACCCCCCTCCTAATTTTGATACTACAGCATTCTCTGTTTTCTGAAATGAATATATAATAGGGAGCAAAAATGTATTTTCTTTCTTTCTTTCTTTCTTTCATTCTTTCTTTCTTTCATTTTTTCTTTTCTTTTCTTTTCTTTTCTTTTCTTTTCTTTTCTTTTCTTTTCTTTTCTTTT